>NC_062282.1:144182120-144485150 GCF_902655055.1 Lutra lutra
TGATGAGGTTCTTAATGATCTTCTCTGCCTCTTTCTTGTTCTGGGTGTACTCCTTGGTCACTCGGTAGAGCTCGTCCAGCACCTCACTGCTCGTGTCATCGATGAGAGTGGTGGCGATGGATTTGGACACCATCTTCCCCAAGATCTTCTTTTGTGCCTGCACGGCCAGGTTTTTGGAATTGAAGACATCTGTGGCCACTAAAAAGAAGCAAATTAAAAAAAAACAACAACAGATATTAAGGACAATGTTCCTTCTCACTTTTCCACTATATGGTTGCCTTCCATCTACTGACATCAGTTTCTGTTCAGAAAAGGCCTAAAACTTTACTACACTTCTGGGCATTTGGTTCTCCTTCCTTTCTTCCTTCCTTTTATTCCTTCTTTCTTTTCCTTTCTTTCTCTTTCTTTTTAAAAGATTTCATTTATGTATTTGACAGGAAGAGACACAGAGCACAAGCAGGAGGAGAGGCAGGCAGAAGGAAAAGCAGACTCCCCGCTGAGCAAGGAGCCCCATGCTGGACTCGATCCCAGGAATTAGGACCCGAGTGGAAGGCAGACGCTTAACCGACTGAGGCACCCAGTTGTCCCAGGTTCTCATTTCTGAAAAGAACGGGTTCTTGAGCATCATCGTTAAGGTCTCCAGTAACTCAAGTATCTTATACCTTCTGTTATACATTCAATACTTTGTTTAGCAGTTGAAGGTGACAACCTTTCCAAAGATAACTTTTTCTGATTATAAAAACGTTACGTCTCACAAGGCAATGAAATATTATGCAGTTTCCCCCAGTTGAGTTTTATAAGAAATACATCAGAAATATAAAATCAACTCCACAACTGTCCTCTGGGCACCAGTCACCAAGAAAACTTAAAGAAACCTGTTTAATGTAAGAAGGATAAATAGAAAAGCCATATTAAGTAGCAAATTCAAGGAAGCAAATCAAAAGGAGAGCCCTGCTTTTTTTTTTTTTAAACTTCATTGCCATTTTTTTTTTTTAAGATTTTCTTTATTTTTCAGAGAGAGAGCACAAGCAGGCAGAGTTTCAGGCAGAGGCAAAGAGAGAAGCAGGCTCCCTGCAGGACAACAAGGAGCCCAATGTGGGACTCGATTCCAGGACCCCAGGATCATGACCTGAGCCGAAGGCAGCAGCCCAACCAACTGAGCCACCCAGGCATCCCATGCTTTTTTTTTTTTTTTTTAAAGATTTTATTTGTTTATTTGCCAGAGTGAGAGAAGGAGCACAAGCAGGGGGAGGGGGAGGCAGAAGGATAACCAGACTCCCTGCTGAGCAGGGAGCCCCAAGCAGGGCTCGATCCTAAGAACCTAAGATCATTGCTGGAGCTGAAGGCAGATGCTTAACCAACTGAACCACCCAGGCGTGCCCCAAGGAAATCCCTGCTTTAAATGTCAGCTGCAGAAAATTGAATTTCCTAAGACATTGGCCCGCCCCTTCCAGTTCAGCCTAACCAGCCCAGATTTCAACTCCCAGAAGTCTTAGAAAAGAACAGTCATTCTTTGGAGAGCTCATTGTCTTTTGCTATTTCTGATGAATGGCTGTTGTTCGTTCCCTTGAAACATTTACATATTCTATGGAAATAGCCACACTTTCATGAGCTCATGAAATGTGCTCCATGAATAAGACACTGTGAAAAAGCTGAGGCTCAGAGTTGGCTTTTGGAATTACCATCACTTAATTTGACGGAGGTGTAAGATACACGTAATAATCGTTGCGCATATTAAATACGAAACGCCATGTGATGCTCTTAGCTTACAGCTGGTCAGTGAAAATGCTCAATACATACTTACTCCTCAAACCAAGTTTAATTTTTTCCCTAAATATCCCCCCAGCACCCCCGACACTCTGTGCATACTACTCCACCAAAGTGTGAGCTTTCTTCCTCGCCTTCTGGGTCCTCCAAGCTGGAGTTTTAGGGGTCTCTATCCCCACTCTGGGGCCCAGACCTGGATATTTGAAAGCAGTTGTTTAGTAATGAAAAATAAAAAAGACTAAAAGTACAGATAGGTAGGAATGAGTCAGGGCATTAGCGATACACAATTCTTTCTTTTTTTTTTTTAAGATTTTATATATTTATTTGACAGATCACAAGTAGGCAGAGGGGCAGACAGAGAGAGAGGAGAAAGCAAGCTCCCCGCTGAGCAGAGAGCCCGATGTGGGGCTCGATCCCAGGACCTTGGGATCATGACCTGAGCTGAAGGCAGAGGCTTTAACCTACTGAGCCACCCAGGCACCCCCACAATTATTTCTAGTTTGGACAGGCTAGCGGCAGAAAGCAAAAGGGCAGCTGCTTCCCAATCCAGGTTGGGAGACTCCCTCCAGGTGGGGCTGTCATGTTCAGTCCCACGCTCAGGCCAAAGTAGCTCGTGGGATACAACCCAGGTAAATGCTAAGTGGTTCCTACCGACCAGAATGCCATTCATTAATATAAGAGCAACATGCCCTGAAGGAAAGGCTTCCCTGAACCATAACCTCTGTCCTCACAGATGTCGATATCTAAACATCTGAAACATGAACTGAAACTGCAGAAGAAGAACTGAAATATATTTTGAGAAAGAAAAGGAAAGCGAAAAAGCATGAGAAACGGCCAACGTGTGAAGGTTTCCAAGCTGTTTCAGATTTCCATTGGTTGCACCCAATTCTATTCCTTAAAGGTTTGCAAAAGAGTGCATGGGTTAATCCACATTAAATCGTTTGTATCAAAATAAACGGACACACGTAGTTACTGTTACCACATTAAGACCAGGGACCGTCTTCCGCCATAGAACTTAGGAGACAGATTTCAATAAATAAAACCGATTTATACAGGAAGGGATACCCCCCACATTTCAGATCCATGGGAAATAACAACGATCTCAGAAACTCACATAAAATTGGAAGGTTATTCTGTGTTGCAACTACTAGGGCCTGACACGGTCTCCCAACACACTGTCTGGGTGTTGGATTTACTACAATGTCTATTCGATGGAAACACTGTACACTATGAAATCACCGGAACCAGCGGGAGAGCAGTAAAAATCCTCTGGGTGGTCCTCTCTCCAAGACCGGACTTGAAAGTCTGCACCTCTCTTAAGCTCCTTAGCTCATTGAACCTCAAAGTTCCATTTGCTTTCAAACATAAAGACAACGGGAAACATTCTTTCAGGTAGTATCCCTTGAACCTCCCACAAGAGAAAGTGCAAAAAGAAAGGCCACGGCCAGCAAGATTGCTCCCAGTTTAGCAGGAATGGGTCTCAACCAGGACGGAGAAGCTGACTTCTGAGGCTTTCCCAGTTGTTGCCCCAGAGGAACTGCAGACCCTGCTCTAGAAACACAGCGGCCACTTCCTCCTTTCGTTCTCTTCTCTGGGTTATGTCCAGCTTGGTCATCTTTGAAAGGGAAGCTGAAGCTCTTTCTCCCCCTGCGCAGGGAAGGCATACATGCAGAGGATTTCTTTCCTAGCATTGGTGAAGGCTTCCTTGGAGCCAATGGGGCGTTGCAGCTGAAAACTGCTAGCCAGGGCTGTGTGGTCTGTGATCATGCAATATGATTTTTTTTTTTTCCCCTTGCAAATTAACTGCCTTTAGCCATTCCTGCTCAGGTTCATTTGTCAGCTCTGCACCCTCTACCAGATCCCTTAAAGGCCTGGTGTATCTCAAGGCTAGTCCCGGATCACATTTTTCTCCTCTGCTCTACCTTACCCCCATGTGAGCTCTTCCATTCCCGTGGCTTCTGATGTCCCTCAGGTCCCAGAACTCCCACACTTAGAACTCACTCTGACCCCTTTCTGGGACTCATTTTGCAAATGCATTCAGGGTTTTCCTTTTTCTCAGCTGTTTTGCAGGCATTCCAAATGCACCATGTCTACGATGGAATCCTTGATTCTCCTGTGTCCCCAATGCAGTCCTTCTCCATTCTGCCTTCACGAATAGCAACCCTTCCAAGCATTTGCTCAAGATGGGGGTCGGGGGAAGCCTGGCCATCCCCCAGTACACCATCCTCTCTCTCTTGCCCTGCCCATGACCAAGAGCCTTCCATTCTCCCCTCCCTACTTCCCTCCATCTCCACGGGTACCAGCCTAGTTCAAACCCTTTTCCAATCTCTTCTCACTGAGCAACCAGAGCCTTTCAAAATGTAGATTAGAAAAAGATGCTGACTTCCAGTCTTTGTGAACCAACGCGCTTACACACTTCCTTGTTCCTGACATCCTCCTCATTTGCCTAAATTTTGATGGTCTGCCTCTCCTCCCTAGACAGTAAGCTCTCTGTGAGCCAAGATGATACATCCGTGCCCTGGGTCACCCTCTGGGCCCCCGTGTGGGCGCCTGCTCCACGGCACTTCTTACAGAAGAGGAAGCCCACTTCCCCTCTCCCTTTGCCCCACTTAAACGCTTCCGTATGAAAACTTGCTGGCCTGCAAAATGAGAGTTTTAGATATATATGTTGGAGCGGGGGAGGTTGTTTGTTTTAAAAGCTAGAGAAACAGGTATTTGTTTTACCTAGCTAGCTATATGGTTTTCTTCTCTCGCACTCGAGTGTGGTTTCTTTTACTGTTGTCATTCAGGTCTTTGTTTTTTGTGGTTTTTTGTTGTTGTTGTTGTTGTTGTTGTTGTTGTTTTTTAAAGAGGACAGACTCGTTGCACACAATGAGAAAACACTGGAGGGCAATAATACAAATATTTAGTATAAAAGCCAATGCAGTGGTTTTGCCTTGCATCTGAGCCCTCTGGCTACAGTAGAAGATCAGACACAGGGTCCACCTGCTCCAAGCCCAGAGAGGTCTATGTTTAAACACGTAACAGAGGGACAGATGCAAGGTACATCCTGGGAAACCACAAAGAGGTGAAAATATGGCTTCAGTGTTTCATCAAGATGAATTCACTTGCGGCCCCTGGGTGGCTCAGCCAGTTAAGCATCTGCCTTTGGCGCAGGTCATGATCCCAGGGTCCTGGGATGGAGTTCTGGACTCGTTTTGCAAATGCATTCAAAGTTTCCCTTTTCCTTGGCTGTTTTGCAGGCATTCCAAATGCACCTTGTCTACAATGGAATCCTTGATTCCTTCGTGCCCCCCAAAGTGTTCCTTCTCCATTCTACCTTCATGAATAGCAGTCCTTCCAACCATCTTCTCAAGCAGGAGTCCTGGCTGTCCCCCACCACACATCCTCTCTCTTGCCCTGCCCATGACCAAGAGCCTCCATTCTCCCTCTCCCCACTTCCCTCCATCTCCAAGGGTACCAGCCTAGTTCAAACCCTTTTCGGGCGCCCTGTTCAGTGGGGAGTCTGCTTCTCCCTCTCCCTCTGCCCCTCCTGTGCTCTCTCACTCTCTCGCTCTATCTCAAATAAAAAGATAAAATCTTATTTAAAAATCTTTAATTAAAAAAAAGAATTCACTTGTGTTTGGAAATATGTACACCCTTGACTAAGGAAAAACGATGTCCTATATCAAAAACATACCAAGGACTGCCACTGGCAAGAAGGTTGTATAGAAAGAGATGTAAATGTCATTTTATGCCTACTTATCTTTGGGCCCTTCCTCTATATCTCTGTATCTCCTGTCTTGGTTTAACGGAATCATCCACATTTGCAACACTTGCTGTAAAGCAAATTGATATTCACGGAATTCCAGTTTTTAGCATCAACTAAATGCTGATAAACGCTGATGGTAAAAATACACTGACCCTTGTGTATAAGGGGAAGAAGTGGGCTCATAAAACAAAACCAAAAACAAAAACAACCCCCCCAAAACCCCATAAGAACTCATCCTAAAATGAATTAATGAAAAACTATAGTTTGCTGAAATTAACAGTTCTCCAGAATATTATCGCAATTAAGACACTGCTCGTCCAGTGAAGCCCTCAAGTAACTTTCCTTACAACCTCACCAGCAAGTGAATAATTTCATCAACCATCAGATTTGTTATACTTGGATTTTTTTTTTTAAGATTTTATTTATTTATCTGACAGAGAGAGATCACAAGTAGGCAGAGAGGCAGGCAGAGAGAGTGAGAGGGAAGCAGTCTCCCCACTGAGCAGAGAGCCCGATGCGGGGCTCGATCCAAGGACCCCGAGATCACGACCCGAGCTGAAGGCAGTGGCTTAACCCACTGAGCCACCCAGGCACCGCTATACTTGGAATTTCGAAGCAGTGCTGCAGATGTCCATGGATGCCATTGCTAATTCCCGCCTAGTTAAACCCTGATCCAGCGGGCCCAGTCTCAGGAAAGATGGAAAAGAAAACAATTTAGAGAGCATGTCTGGTTGTTGTGGGGTGTTAATAAAAGTTCTTTAAACAAGTATATAAGACCTTAGCTCTCTCCTACCTGAGTAACTCCGAATCTAAATGCGGCTTAGTAAGAAGCAGTGGGGATAAGGAAGTGGTCAGAGCAAAGTGTAAACAGTGTCCCAAGAAGTCAACAGGCTAAGAGTTGCCCTCCCTGCCTTGCGATCTGGTGAGCGCCAGTGGAGAAGCCAGGAGTCCTTGGAATGGCTGGTGAGGGGTCTGAATTCCCCAAGTGAGAAACTCATCAAGAGGAGAGAGAAGAAACAACGAACAAGAAAAAAAGAGAGGGAAAGTGCAGGGGAGGGGAGAGGGTGGCAGGCAGCAGAGGCAACAACCATGACAGCAAGGTGGGGGGCCACCTTACCCAGAGAGGAGGAGACACATGCCAGACACCTGAACCCTCAAATCAGCCTTGGGTCACACAGATGGAGGCCCTGACATAAAGAAACATTGTCTTAGGAGGATCAGCACACCTGGAGTCCTTCACCTGATACTAAAGGCAGATTCTGGTGTCTTTGTCTTTTCCTGTCCCCAAGTGGCTGAAGACCAAGAGTATGCATCGTCACAGGGACAAGCTAGAGCATTCACTTTGGGTCTCCTGCCACCTCTAGAAGAAGTACACCCTCACTTTAAAAGGCAACATAATAGGGGTGCTTGGGGGGCTCAGTGGGTTGGGCGTCAGACTCTTGGATCTCAGCTCAGGTCTTGTTCTCAGGGTCTTGAGTTCAAGCTCTGCATTGGGCTCCATGCTGGGCAAAGGAAAAAAAAAAAAAAAGAGGCAACATAATAAAGAAAACACATGTTAGGGAAAATGGTGACTTTGAAATGGGCCGAGAAAGCGAAAAAGGAAAAAAAAAAATCACTGGGTGGCTTTTCAGTAGAGAACCAGGAATCATAAAGTATCCTGTCTATTCCAGATTCCTTTTACTGCTCTTCAAGGAGCGACTCCATAACTGTACAACTGTACATAACTGTACAACTCCATACTGTACAACCTACAAGTTGTACAGACTAGCAGTAATGCAAATACCTCTTGTCCCTAGAGATACAAATCCATTTTTTCCAGGGGAAGTTAAGTCAGTGTTCATTTTCTTGTTTGCCTGTGTCGTGCTTTGGATTCTCCTGAACCAATTATAAGAGCTTACTGGTTCCTCATTAATTAGTGAGTTTGGTTAAATCTTTGGCATGCCCGTTTTGTATTTTTGGGAGAGTCATGAGTTTACCTTCTTAAAAACAACTTTCAATACATATTAGAATTTTTTCATCCATACCATTTAAAGTAGAAAAATTGCAGCATAAACCTTTAGCATACTAGTGAGAATTAATATACATTTCCTGAAGTAACTCATTCCACCAGGCGCCTGGAAAAGAAGGGTGTACTCAAAAAAGTCCAAAGATTCTGTATCTAGTGGTTCCAGGAACTGCCATGCCACTCAGGGATACAGCTGAGACTCGGTTTCCCCAACTGTCAGATGAGAATAAATGATGCCCAGTTCAAAAGGGCTGGACATAGACCACCTAGCAGGGGTCTCACTCAATGCCTGGAACAGAGTATACTTCTTCACAGTTTTGTTGGAAGAACTCAACAAACTAAACTTCTAATGCATTCTGATGCTTTCGAATACTGAATCACATTTGGTCAGAATTAATCAACTCCTTCTGGACAAAATATGCAGCTGAGAAATGCAAAAGACCAGATGGTTGTGTGAAAACAGAGACCTCACAGAGACCTCAGTTTAATAAGGAGTTACATTTCCTTTTCCATGATGACAATATATTAAAGCTTTCTCATGGAATTTCTGTTTTTTAAGGTGTTGAATCTCTTGTTCACAAGGACTCTGATAGGTAGCATAAGGGTATTTTGTCCAAAACAAACTGACCAATGGAGAACAGAATCGAAGACAAGAGGAGAGAAAGCATCACTGCCCATGCAAAACTGTGCAACTGGGAGAGATGCAGAGCAAATGGGCCCAAAGTAAAGTCAAAGCAAAAACCCACAACTGGCCAACAAGATTACCCCAAAGAGCACAGCATCTCCTGAGGAGCCTGTGAACCGGAGAACCAGCAACCCAAAGGCAGGGCAGAAAGCCAAGTAAGAGCAGCATGAAGTAGACAGAGGCTCAAGGTCAGGAGTCCCGAGCTGTAAATTTGAGTGCAATTTAATTCTTAGAACCTCGGTTTTCTCATCTGCTAAATGGGACTTCATTTCAAGTCCGTATGGCTTGGAGGAGAGTTAATGAGTTAGGAATCTGAAAACATGCAGCCACAGGCTAGGATCATGATCGCAGAGCCTTGTTCCCTTATTTAATACCCACTGAAACGGAGAAGCAGGGATTCCAACCCAACCTAGACACTCACTGTGTTCTCTCTCCTCGTAGGTCCCGGTGTTCCCTGTTTTCCGAATTTGTAGACAAGAGAAATTATGTCCTAAAGAAAACACTCTGAAGCCTTTCCCTGTGTGATCTCGGGCTGTTTCTGCTGTTTGAATTCTGGAATCTCTTCATCGTGATTTTAGGATCAACTCTGCGTCCTTAACTCCTGTGGCTTCGCGGTGTGATGATTTTAAAATTGAAAACGTAATTTCCTGAGTTTCAGCCCCTTTAACTTCATGTTAGACTTCATCTCTGCTCCTTTGCAGTCGACTTGCCAAAGGAATCGTGCGATGCCTTCATTTTTTTCTTCATGGCATAAACTCTGGCAAGATGTCTCTTCTGCCTCTAGCTTCACCCAGTACCAGGATTGGAAGAAAGGCTGGCGATATTTATATGAAGTAGACCCCAAAGAATGTCAGTCTTGTAAATATTAGTACAGATGATACAAGAATAGAAATGACTTTTGTGGTTACCCAAAGTCAGACTGAGAGGTTCATGGTCACGAGGACTCACTGGCTAGCCACTGAATTTTGAATGTTTATTCAATGATCCCCAGAACCACCCAGAATCTGCATTATCTTATTGAAGCTTCACAACAATCCCAAGAGGGAGGTTGTTATTGTCCCCATTTTACAGATAAGGCCATTGAGGTCCAGAGAAATTAAGTTACTTTCTCAAGGCCATACAGTCAGTAAGTGGGAGTGATGAGCTTGGATCTAGATATGTTCAACTTCACGCTATTCTCTCAAGAGTTACATTACACGACACGAGCTTTTAAAAAGAGGCTTCTTCTTGAAGGTATGGGAAAACCTAATATATTCGGCAAAGCAACATGAAAGGAAGGGAAAGAAAACAAAAGCAAGAGACTAGTTCTCCTCTGGTGAAGGAAACAGATTCCATATAAAGAAGATCAAACCAGCTGGGTCTAAAATAGCTTGTCTTTTCAGGGAAAACCCTGAGCAGTTTTTAAACATTTTAAAAGATAATGTTAGGAAACAAAAAAATATGCTTACACTGCTCAAAGGCCAGATGTAAATAGATAAAGCAAAAAGTCTCCCAGCTTTGCCCTCCAACAATACAGCCCGGACCCCAACTCCTGCTTCTCAGAGGTGAAAAGTGTTCTTAGATTTCTGGGACCCTTTCAGAGTTGGGCTTTTTCATGCATAGATAAGAATACACACGAACAGATACTGAGCAGTATGAAGAAGTCTTACAGGCTTGCAATTCTTAAGAAACACAACTTAAAAAAAATTTTTTTTTCATGTTGGCTCCACATCCACCATGGAGCCCAATGCAGGGCTTGAACTCATGACCCTGAGATCAAGACCTGCACTGAGATCAAGAGTCTGATGCTTAACCGACTGAGCCACTCAGGCATCCCAGGAAATGCAACTTTTGAGTGAAGACAGACCAACTGTGTGAGTGTCCCTAGTTCCATGCGAGACTGATACAAATGCTAGGGGGACATGGCTGTTAACAGCACGACGAGTCCTTCCGTGAGCAATGAGAAGGTAGTGAGCGTGAAACACAGATCTTTATTTAACGGAGGTGAACAAATGTCATGATTAGGGCAATCACAGATTATCATGGAAATGGAATACCTCTGAAAAGAGGGCTATCAGTAATTACCCCACGACAACAGGCCTGTGACTATTCCAGGGAAGTCTAAGCGGTCACTGAAGATGATTTACGCACTGAAGACATTCAAATATTTAGGACCTGAGAAATTTCACGAAAGCAGTAGCCAGCTTATCTTTCAAATTACGTTAAAAACAAAACAAACCAAAACCCAAAAAACCTAGCTCTTTAAGAAGTTAAAAAAAAGTCTAATGGGGAACAATATTCTCTCTGGTGAAAGAAATCTGGGGGACAGTGTATACTAAGGTACCCCTTAAGAGGCACAAAAAGCATTAATAACATTAAAGTCTGGAGGATTAGTAAAACAGTCAAGAAACACCATAAATTTATTTGCACAAGTTTTCCAAATGAATTACAGAAAGGTCTCATATTTGTACAAATTTGTAGGTTAAGGTTGGTGAAAACTACTGGCTAACAAATTGACTTGTTATCCCTCTGGAATGAATTCACAATCGTCTTGTGCACATAGCAGAGGGCAAGACAGGTGGTTGGGCAAAGCCAGGCAATGTGAGCACAGACTCCAGAGCTATACTGTGTGGGCTGGAAGTCTGGTTCTGCCACTGAATGCAGTGTCCCTGGGACAAATTACCCAATGGTTCCATGCCTCAGTTTCCCCATGTGCAAATGAGGCCACCTAAAGTTTTTCCGAGGATTCGGTAAGAATGACCCATATAAAGAGAGAACATGAACCCAAAGACAAGAGGCATTCCACAAAACTTCTGTTGAGTGTTTGTTATGTATCGGATACTGTGGTTTCAATGACAAATACCAGTATCGCCACTCCCCAGGCCCTCAGGGTGCCGGGGTTGGGGGGTGGTGCAGAACCGACCATGACTAGGTTTATAACAGGAGCCTGTTAACCATGCAACAGTAGCAAAGAGAGGGAACATTCATTTTGCTGGATGCAATCATGGAGGGAAGCTAGGTTTGGAGATTGACCCAAGAGATTGACCTTGAAGGAAAAGAAGATTCTGCCTTCCAGAAGTAAACATGACCACATTCCAGAACTGACCTATAGAATGCACCCCCCCCACCCCACTACCCCCAGCTGGAGAGGGATTAACAATTCTGCCCAGGAGTAGCTGTATGTCTCCGGTCAGGAGCCCAAAGATATGTGCAGACCCCATAGATTTTAGAAAAACTGGAAACACTGAGTATAACATGTTGTCTAGGCCAAGAGAACTCACAGCACAAAGATGCTCCATTTTCAAGAGGATTAGTGGCAGGGAGGGGACATCTACAGTATCTGGGTCAGGAATGTCAATGACACAGGCCACCTGCCTTAGAAGAATCTAGAAACTTCTTAGAAGTACAAACTGCCCTCCCTACTAAATCAGAATCCCCAGGACTACAATCTAAGAAGCTGCATTTATAAGAGGCACCCTATGTAGTTTGGATGTATAAACACTGAAGTGTATTCCCAGAACGCTACACTTTAAAAGGTTCAGTCAGAGGGACCTGGGTGGCTCAGTGGGTTAAGCCTCTGCCTTTGGCTCATGATCTCAGGGTCCTGGGATCGAGGTCTGCATCCGGCTCTCTGCTCAGCAGGGAGCCTGCACCACCCCCCACCACCCGCCTGCCTACTTGGGATCTCTCTCTATATATATATCAAGTAAATAAATAAAATCTTTAAATAAAATAAAATGTTCAGACAGACATACTTCGGTCACACAGGCATGCTCTAAGTAGACCCTGGATGGATTTAATTCCCCCTCAAAATATTTTTGCCAAAAAGTAGATGTGGGCTTGTGCACAGAATCCAAAGAAAATGTTTTAAGAATAGAGCTTATTGTAGTAAAGCCTCAGAGAATTTTAATGCTGTGTCCAAGAGAACAGAGAAGTTAGTCTCTCTTAAATGTTACTTAAACCAAAATTTGGACAGGTCCTAACTCTATCACTCATACAGGTTTGAAATAAAATAAAAAATGTCCTACAAGCATTTATGCAAAAGTGATTTTAGTGAACTGTTCTTCTTTTAAATTAAGTGAATGCTTCCTTATTTATTATGTTGGATTAAGATAAATGATGTTTCTCTCTCTCTCTCTTTTTTAAGATTGTATTTATTCATTTGATAGAGAGATAGTGAGAGCAGGAACACAAGCAGGGAGAGTGGGGGAGGGGGAAGCAGGCTTCCCGTGGAGCAGGGAGCCCGAAGTGGGGCTCAATCCCAGGACGCTGGGATCATGACCAGAGCCAAAGGCAGACGCTTAAATGACTGAGCCACCCAGGTGCCCTGATGTTTCTCTTAAAGATTTTTCAATTAAGCTGGATTTATTTACACACTTCTCAAGGGCATGAAACCTTTCCACTATTGATAAAATCCCATCTTCTGCCAGAGTGTTGAGGAAAATCCTCTAAATAAGCTCTATGATTTTCTTTTATTTTTTTCTTAAAGATTTACTTATCCATTTTAGAGAGAGAGAGAGAGCACGAGAGAGAGCATTTATAAAGAGGCACTCTAAGTGGTTTGGGTGGGGCAGGGAGGAGAGGCAGAGAGACAGAGAGAGAACATCTCAAGCAGACTCCCCGCAGAGTGCGTAGTACAGAGCGCAACGTAGGGCTCAATCCCAGGACCCTGAGATCATGACCTCAGCCGAAACCAAGTTAGATGCTTAACCAATTGAGCCACCCTGGCACCTAAGCTCCATGTTTTCCCACCCTTTTCCAGCTCCATGTTTTCCCACCCTGCGAGGGGCTCTGGCTCCTGATGAATATTTACACACACTCAGTGCTTAGAAAATCAGTAACGGGTTTTAAAATCCAGCACATTAAAAAAAAAAAAAAATCCAGCACACAAGAGTGCAGTTTTGTTACTGAATCAGACCCTAAAACAGGCATCAGCAGTCCATGTAACTCTTCTGGTTTCATCAGGTGGCTCCTGGTTAAATACTACGGACAATCGGACAATAAAAGTACAGCTGACATTTGTGTAGCACTCCGAAGTTTGCAAAATAATTTCCCAGTAACACTTTTTGGGTTGATCAAACTGTTCTGGGTTAGTCCTCTTAGGACTTAACCTGGAGGCAACCAGGTGGAGAGCCAAGATTCGGAAGTCAAGGGACATGTCCAAGGACATGGCAAAGTCAAGGTCCGCTGCTTCAGCCTCAGGCACACAAGCGCTCCATAAGCAAAGTGCATTTCAGATGGTTTTCATTGCTCATGAATTGTCCATCAAATGCTATGATGTGGCTGAGTCAGCTTTAGAATCCCACTTTTTTTTTTAATACTTTATTTTTATTTATTTGACAGACAGAGATCACAAGCAGGCGGCAGGGGGGGGGGAAGCAGGCTCCCCTCTGAGCAGAAAGCCTGATGCGGGGTTCGATCCCAGGACCCTGAGATCATGACCCGAGCTGAAGGCAGAGGCTTAACCCTCTGAGCCACCCAGGCGCCCCTAGAATCCCACTTCTTAGAGCTTGTCTGCTTCCCAGGAGGAAGCAACTCCTTGAATGGGAAAAACAGAAGGAGCACAGGTCTTCCACAGTCAAGAACTCAGAAAAGCTAAGCATCTACCCTCCCCCTCTCCCTCCATCCCTGCTTGATAAAGTCCAGCTCAGCCTTTAAAGGCAGCCATATCTACCATGAAGCTTTTCCAAATCCAGAGGCAGAAGGATCTCTCCAAATCTCCAAGAGAAGAAATCTCTCCTTCTTTTAATGTGATTTTCTGCCTTGTGGTTGAGTTAAATTCCAATCTTATCATGCTTGATTATGATTCCTGTCCACTGAGGGAGCATGTCTGTTCATCTTGGTGTTCAAATGTGCCCTCTGGCCGGCATGGAGTGATCTTTGTGGAACCCATCAATATTTTTTACAGCAATTCATGAAGATGTGTCAGGAAATCAATTCAATTTCACATATCTAATGCTTCACAAATAAGTTTACTTGTACTTCATGGACAAAAACAGCCCTACCAAGGAGACGTAAAATAGTTTTTTGTTTTAAAGGAGAGGAATCGGGGCATCTGGGTGACTCAGTGGGTTAAGCCTCTGCCTTTGGCTCGGGTCATGATCCCAGGGTCCTGGGGTCAAGCCCCGTATCGGGCTCTCTGCTCTGCAGTGAGTCTGCTTTCCCCTCTCTCTCTGCCTGCCTCTCTGCCTACTTGTGATCTCTGTCAAAGAAATAAATTAAAAAATCTAAAAATAAATAAATAAATAAATAAATAAATAAATAAATAAAGGAGAGGAATCTACATAAAAGACATGCATTTTCCTTTTCTGTCTCCCGCTTTTCTCCTCTGTCCTTTGCCAAAACATACAGAATAACTAGCCACTTTGTTTGGAAAAGTGACCATATTTAGCTAACTCAATCCCTACAGCAAATGTTCTGGAATCTTCCATGCAAATATCCCAAACCCATCTGTTTGAGTATTTTAGGAGGAGTAACCTCTTGGCCTCAGCTCGGGCATCTCTCAAATATGCACTTTGGCACAACCTCCCAACATTCTTGTCCAAACTTCTCCCCCATAAATGTATTAAACGAGTTAAGCTAGTGAAGCATTTTATAGCCATGTCAGTGTCTTAGAGGCTAGATCCCACTGACGGCAAGCCAAAGGTGAGATGAGATTTGCTGGGCTGGAAGGTAAAGCATCTCAGATCCACCGAAGCTCTGAAATTGTTGGATAAAACCCTGATTAAAAACCCCAGAGGTTTCCAGAAGCAGTGTTGCTTACTCCTAGGTACTTCCGGCTTGACACTTAGCTTTCTGTGAAGTACTTTCTACCTTTCTTACTAAACTTTTCTCCTCTGCTCCTCTGTATTTCTGATTTTCTTTGAACAATCATAAGATCTGACTAAAACAGGTTTACACACCCACACGGCAACATTGGTCTTGAGGTAAACCGTGGCTGCCGCCTTGAGAAGGAGACCACCCTTCCCAGTGTACCACAGGCCCTCCTAGGTGATCTCCACGTGTATATATTCATCTCCCACGCTCTCCAGCCATTGGCGTAGACGACTCCTTCCTTACAGAAATAAATATGACTATACGTCAGAGCCAACCTATACAACTCCTACTGCTTCTTCAGGAATTAAAAATTCTAGGTTTTGTTTTGTTTTGTTTTAAAGATTATTTATTTATTTATTTGACAGAGAGAGATCACAAGCAGGCAGAGAGGGAGGAGGAAGCAGGTTCTCTGCCGAGCAGAGAGCCCGATGCGGGGCTCGATCCCAGGACCCTGAGATCATGACCTGAGCCGAAGGCAGCGGCTTAACCCGCTGAGCCACCCAGGCGCCCCTGTTTTGTTTTTTAGTAATCTCTACACCCAACTTGGGACTTGAACTTCTGGCCCTGAGATCAAGAGTCTCACACTCTTCCAAATGAGTCAGCCAGATGATCCAAGAGGAGAGTTTGTATGTATGTATGTATTAAAGATTTTATTTATTTGACAGAGAGATATGCAGTGAGAGAGGGAAGACAAGCAGGGGGAGTGGGAGAGGGAGAAGCAGGCTTCCTGCTGCTAAGCAGGAAGCCTGACATGGGGCTCAGTCCCAGGACCCTGAGATCATGACTTAACCCAAAGGTAGATGCTCAACACTCCACGAATTAGAAATTCTGCCCAGCAGTGTACCTGAATGTCAGACAGTGAAGGATCTGTGTGCGTCCTACAGATTTTACAAAGAATTTAAGTAGAAATTATAGATAGCCAGTGAAGGTCCAAGGGGGGTTTGCTGGGGGAAATGGTGGGAAGGTTAAGAGCAATAATGACTTGTTTTCATAACACCTGTTACGTAGTCCTTCACTTCAGGAAGCTATAATTGCACACCCAAATCTCCCCCTTTTATCTACAGAATGTGCTAACTGGGTCACAGACAGGTGGGGAATTTGCCACGTTTATCAGTGTCCTAGGAGAAAGCTGAACAGGGATTTTCCATACCAGTTTGGAGCTCTCCATAGATAGCAGACTTTTGGCAGAAAAGCCTTCTCCACTTATTGAATCATTCATTCATTCATTCAACACATTTTGTGGAGCACTTAAAGGGTGCTCTTGGGGAAAGTGGGGAAAGTGTATGCTCTCAAGAGGCACATATTTATACACATGTATAGAAGACCTAAGATACAAAATAACAAACATGTATCAAAACGTCAGGTTGTGACAGAAGCTAGAAGAAAACAAGGGTATGTCTGTGTGGGTGCGTGCGTGCGTGTGTGTGTATGCATATGCGTGCAGTGGAGAGGAGTACCAGGGGAGGGTGTGGGGGGAAGCTATGCTATCTCATCCAGGGTAGTCAAGCAAGTCCTTTCTGAGAAGGCTGATATTTAAGCAGAAATGTGAAGGAAGAAAGGGTCCTATGGTCCATCCCAAATATCACTCCTTCTCTTAAGGCTTTATTGACCAACACAGTCAGAAATGTTCTCTCCAGTCTCTAACTCTCCCTGCAAACTGCTTTATGTCATATTTATTTGCTTCCATCTTCCATGAAAGTTAAACCCTTGGGATTGGCTATAATTTATTACTTATTCCTTGACATAATAAATGCTCAATTAATCTTTACGATGTATCTGCTGGCTTTAAAAATTCCCAGGTCCTTTTGGAAGGGGGTGGGAAGAAAGACAGGGGAGGCATGGGGGACAATATTGCCTTTTTTATAAGACATAAGCAAAATATGAGATATAAATCAATTATACTACTATTCATTAGGTATCATATCTCAAATACCCTCACTAAGAAACAAACTGCAATGTCAACCTTTGGGAAAAGTTTATTCTAAAAGAGTCAGTTCAGCTATCTTTAGTCAACTAAAGATAGGCATCTAAAACAATCCTCTTCTGATAATATTTGGAACTGGTAAGGTTTATTAAACAAACCACATTCTGCAGCGATAGTAACATAAATCTGTTTCTGGGATGGATGTTGCTTCTTAAGATAAGAAAGGCCTATTTTTTAGAATAAATATAAAAGAAATTGGAAATTTTGAAAAGCATGAGCTCTCTTGCCTTTGCTAGTTTATTAAGGAAGAAAGAAAGAGTTGAAAATTAAGTCAGGATATAAACCTTTAAGTTCTCTATCTTACTCTTATTGAAATTGGCTAATTTAAAATTATATTTAGAATTAAAAATAATAAAGTTCTCTGAAAACCAAAGAGACAAATAGTTACATTAAAGTAATTATAATCCTTTGATGTTGATGACATATACTTGGTATATTAAACTCATTTTTCAGTTAAAGAAAATAACTAAAAAGGCCATTATAGTCATTCTCTTGTAAGAACTGAAAAACGGTTCTCTAAATATATGAGCTTGCTGTCCTTGAGATGAATTACTTCCCTAATGGTAGATATTTGGGTAAAATAAACTTTGACAAACAACATAACTTATCAATTTTACGACCGGCTGCCAACTAACAACAAAATAAATCATTTCTTTAAAATACTTTGGCCTGGGGTGCCTGGGTGGCTCAGGCTTTAACCTCTGCCTTCGGGTTGGGTCATGATCCCAGGGTCCTGGGATCGAGCCCCGCATCAGGCTCTCTGCTCTGCAGGGAGCCTGCTTCCCTTCCTCTCTCTCTGCCTGCCTCTCTGCCTACTTGTGATCTCTGTCTGTCAAACAGATAAATAAAATCTTAAAAAAAAAAAAAAACAACTTGGGCCAGGAATGCCTGGGTGGCACAGTCAGTTAACCGACCAAATCTTGGTTTCAGCTCAAGTCTGATCTCTGGGTTGTGGGATCGAGCCCCAGATGGGCTCCACAATCAGCAGGAAGCCTGCTTGAGGATTCTCTCCCCCTCTCCTGCTGCCCTTCACCCCCATGTGTGCTCTCGCTTTCTCTCACTCAAATGAATAAATAAAATTTAAAAATTTAAAAAGATAGAATAATTTGGGTGTCCACACTTTCTCATAGCTTTGCCTTTTTATCCAGACAGTTTGGTGCTCCAGAATTAAGGCTACCATTTCTCTTCTCACCACCCTTCTCACCGGCCCTATTTTTAGAGATGCAAGAAGGCATGGAGACCAGAGGTGGAAACACAGAGGTCTAAGGTCAATACAGGGTTATAAGGTTAACTTCCTTAAACTCCCTGCCACTGTCTCCCCTGTGGAAAAGTGCTTTTTGTTGGGATTATCAAAAGTAGCGAAGAGTAATTTCTCTATTTAAAAAGGAGATTACATACTTTGGGCTGGTAACATGATTTGGTTGGGTATCCATAATGTGTTTTCTTTTTTTTAATTATTTTTAAAGATTGATTGATTGATTGATTTATCAGAGAGAGAGAGTACACACAAGCAGGGGGAGAGGCAGAGGGACAGAGAGAAGCAGGCTCCCCGCTGAGCAAGGAGCCCCATGTGGGACTTGATCCCAGGACCCCAGGATTGTGACTTGGGCTGAAGTCAGACACTTAACCAACTGAGCTACCCAGGTGTCCCATGTTTTTCTTCTTAAAACTGAGATAAAATTCAAAGAACAGTATGCACCACCGTCACCATTTTAATAGTGTATGATTAAGTGATTTTCCTTATGAACCATCACCACTATCTCCTTCCAGAATATTCTCATCACCCCCAAAATGGACCCTCATCATGTTTTAATTTTTTTTTTCAATTCATGAAAAACATGCAAAAGTTGGGAGCATTGGCCTAAAAATTCACATTTCCAGCTTCTCAAGAAAAACCAGACCTTCTGACAACATTGGGGCTGGTAGCAGTGATGCAGGCAGGAACCAGCCCTCCAGCTCAACACCTGGCCAGGAAATTACCCAAGGCCTGTGAGTTAGCCACCCCTGCTTTAAACTTTCAGGGACTTAAGCCATTCTGAATCACTCTCTGGAGAGCCTTGGGTGTGACTCCAACAGATTCCCGCTCCTAAGAGCCCTGTGCTCCCTAAGGGGGCAATCAAGCTGAGCAAGAAGGCAGATTCCTAGCTCTGACTCTGCAATGGTTTTGTGGGTTCTAGCAACTTTTTTCTACATTTCTTTCTGTGAAAGCCAGAGTATGTGAGCGGGGGGAGGGGCAGACAGGGAGAGAGAGACTCTCCAGCAGACTCCCTGCTGATCACAGAGCCTGACACAGGGCTTGATCTCAGGACCCCAAGATCATGACCTAAGCTGAAATCAAGAGTCCGCTGCTTCACTGACTGAGCCACGAAGGCGCCCCCAGCAACTTCTTCATTCACCTTTTCCTCAAAATGCCTTGCATTTCCCACCCCACGATATTTGCTGATATCTCTCTTTTCTACCTGAAAAGTCATCCCCTATTTACCTGGGTGACATCCTCAACCCCTGTTCCTTGAGGACCACCTTCTCAACGTGCTTTCGTTTTCTACTTACTATTGTATTTTATTTCCCTGTGATTGCTTAATATAGTATTAAACAAAGAATATTTTTCAAAAAGGGAATTATATGTTATGTGAATGGTAAGGTACTATTCCTTTACCTATATCATAAGGATAAAAATAATTAAAAATTTTTAATGATAAAAATTAATTAGATGAGGAAAAAAGCCAATACCATTCGTTTCTAACCAACCAGAAATCGTTGCCTGCGAAAGGCCACGAGCCCCGTGTCTACCTGCACGGTACAAAAGGGGATGAGTCAGGATGAGTAAGGTAACAAAGGTCACAGAGCCTCAAACACAGACATTCCCTTTGGATGACGCAAGTGTTCCAAGGGAACCGAAATGGACAGATCTTCTGTAATATGACTGAAGACCATTTAACTCTATGCCTTGAGCCTCCTAAAATAATTCACTGAGCCATCACCAATGGAATACCTACCATACTTGGGGAAATAAACACAACCCCTCCCTCCCAAAGCTTCTTGCCCGTGGGAGCCATCTCAAGAGCTGTGCACGAATATCTCGGCCAGAGAGAGCCCTTCCTTACCCTCTCTAACCCGGAAGTGGCATTCCCCTTGCATGCACTTCCATATGGGCAGGGCTAACAGCTCCTACACTGAAAACTGCTCAAGGCTACAGAACAGACCTTCCACACTGCAAATCCTTGTCTGGTGAAGGCTACCAGCACGAACTTAACATCTGGTCAGATTCCTGACATACCCCCATTTTGACCATGTCCTAGTAGATAAAGGGCCCAGCCAAGTATGGTGATAGGCATGGGGATAAATGCTTGCATCTCTTTGTCCTTTCTTAAATTTAGTGGTATGATAAACACTGAATATAATGACTATCGGGGAGTCATTCTTGATGTGCTAAGTAAGAGCTATTTGGTTTAGGTCATTGTTTTAAAGGTTAGTAAGTAAGTGTGCCTAGCTGGCTGAGGGTGGGGAAGTGGGTAGTGAGGCTTTGTGTTTGGAGGGGGCAAAGGGGCTGAGCACCTTCTGTGATGACTCCAGGTGTTACGTGTGACTGGGAATAATCAGTTTACTCTACCAGGGTCAACTTGATAAAGAGACAAAGAACAAAGATCCCCATTAGCAAATAAAAGCAGAGTTAACTCACCTCGCATTTAAAAAAATACAAAAGACAACTTATGAAGATCAATTTGTAGTTTTTGGTATCTAGAGCGATTTTCTAAATACTTTTGCCTTGTATGATTTGCAGAACTTCAGTTGATAAGGCTACGAATGTAATTTTACTAACCTAAATGATTAGCCAGATTTACAGTCATATCTTTGGGAAATATTACTGATCATATCAAGCAGTTATTATTATAGTAAGTTCTTCATAAGTCACAGAACCTCCAATTAAAACACTGTTTCCAAGGAGAAAGACAACCTCCTTGACAGAAATTTTCTTATTGACGTGATTTTTAATATTTTCCCTGATGCAAAAGGCACAAGATATCTTAGAAAAACAATAATGAATTTACTTCCAAGATGTGAGGCAATGTGTTATAAAGAGTACATGCTTAGGAAAAAGATGAATCAAGTCTACAGAGGTATGATTGGAGTCAGTTTCCAAATCTGAAAATTTACCCTAACACCAAACAGTTTTCCTCTTGAACTCATCTCCTCTCATCTCCTGCTGATTTTCCATTTATGCTATTTAGTCTATGTTCCTGCTTTGAAAAGGAGGGTGAATAGAGTTAATGGATTTGGGAAAAGAAAGGGGGGGTGCTTTTTCTCTTACGTTTTCGGCATCTATCTTTAATGCCGTTTGTTGAACTTGGAATGAGGAAAACAGATGTCACTGTTGGACATAAATGTCGTCTCATACAGTATTTTTAAGCTGTCAGCTGTACACTTGGCCTTTATGTAGACGATGAACAAGTGCTTCTCTGTACCTTTATTTCCCCGAAACGTATAAATATACAAATGCCAGAACTCCACCCACATTCCAATGAGGGGCACATTCTACAGCAAATACCCAAAATGAATTTCTGTTATAGTCTCCCTGCTGGTGAATCAAAATAAAAAAAAAATTTTTTTTCATTATGTCCTACAGAATAAAATAAAGCCATGTGACAAGTTGCCACCACCAAAATATAGGAACTATGTTTAAGTGAGTGTATAGTGATTCTAGCTAACAACAAAAGCAATTTAATTCTTGAATACCAAGTGTCTAGGATCTATGAGTATGTTTCTTCCATTACATTGATATCGACACAAAACAAAACCATCTTAGATACAAGCAAAAAGAAAGAAAGAAAGAAAGAAAGAAAGAAAGAAAGAAAGAAAGAAAAAAAGAAAAGAAAAGAAAAAAGAAAAAAGCTATAGAATTCTTGGATTAAGATTCCAGGTTCCAAAAGTGGGCCTTAATACTATCCCAGCTCTCTAAGGTCTTAACGGCATCTAACAAAGTATGGAGGAGTCAGGGGTTGGGTCATCTTTTCTTGAACTGACTTCTGGCTCATTGCATTTTGATGGAGCGTAAAGAATCTGAAATATTTTAGTACATTTTTTTTTTTTTTTTAAATCATTAGGGGTAGTGAGGAGAGGCCTGGAACTCTGGCTGGAGACTGGTGTTGGGTGAGAAGAGATCTTGGTAACGGCCTTGTCTTTTTCCCTGGCCTCAGTGCAAAATGGCAGTCCAATCCTAGAAAGACCACTGCTTTGGTCTCAGAGGAAAGATTTTTTTTCATGCATGATTCAGATCATTTTGACCAGTAGCTTGCCTTTATCACTCATTATTTGATAGAACTTCAGGGCATAGATGTTGATGGTTTAAAGCACGCAGGGGCCTTTAACCTGCTGTCGAAGTCTGATAAGGTCCATTTCTCATCTTCTGGGTATAAACTAACAAAGGAAAGCTGGAATTTTAGTTGCTCAAAGCATGAAATCAGGTTTAAAGGCCTATTTTACTCAGTCTAAAGAATTTTACACATGAATTTACTCATGCTTTCCCTGTCTTCCAATCAAGTAACAGCTTTCTCTTCTCCTAAGAGTTGCTTTTTATTTTATGAGACTGACACGCTACCTACTGCGCTAACGAGGCACCTGAGTTGCTTTTTATTTTAAAGTAGACTTAAGAGTAATAAGCTTCTCTGGCCTGATCCATGTCCCAGTGGCTAGAACTCAGGAAAAACCCCATAGGAACAGAATTCTAATGAACCGAAACAGAAAGATGCTTCTGTGGCAAAACAAACAAACCAACCCCAAAAAACAGTGAGGGGGGGAACCCAGACATTTCAAACACAAGGGTTGCATAAAACCATTCCCTCTTCCATTGACCCAGAAGTGTTTTGGTTTTTTTTTTTAAAGATTTTATTTGTTTATTTGACAGAGAGACAAGGAGAGAGGGAACACAAGCAGGGTGAGTGGGAGAGGGAGAAGGAGGCTTCCTGCTTAGTAGAGAGCCTGATGCAGAGCTCGATCCCAGAACCTTGGGTTCATGATCTGAGCCGAAGGCAGACGCTTAACGACTGAGCCACCCAGGTGCCCCCCCCCCCCCCGCCGGCCTAAAAGTGTTTTGATAATAAAGACCATCTGACCCATATTTGAAAGACAATTCTCCAGTTACCATCACTTTTCCAACAGAGTAAGAAATTATCCTATTAGGGCCTCCAATAGCCTGAACCGACCTGGTCTGGTGAATGCCCCCTCACGGGTCTACAGTGAGCTTCAGTCTGACCTCTGTATTTAAAACACCAGCCACTGGGTACCTGAGTGGCTCAGCGCGTTAAGCCTCTGCCTTCAGCTCAGGTCATGATCTCAGGGTCCTGGGATCAAGCCCCGTGTCAGGCTCTCCACTAAGCGGGGAGCCTGCTTCTCCCTCTCTCTGCCTGCTTCTCTGCCTACTTGTGATCTCTCTCTCTCTCTCTCCCTCTCTCTGTCAAATTTAAAAAAAAAAAAAAATCTTAAAAAAAATAAATAAAAAATTGAGGAAAAAAAACACCAGCCAGGAAACCAAACATCTCCCACATGGCCTCAAAGGGAACCAGCAAGAAGAAGGGCCTAGCAGGCCTTCTTAAATACCCCCCACATGCACCGTACACTCTGACCGTCCATCTTGCATTTATCAGCTGCTGTAACCATATGGCCCAACTTGTCACTGAGTACAATGCCGTCCTGTACCTAAAATCCACAGCAAGGACAAATGATGAATCATCACCTATGGTTTGGATGATCCGTGAATCTCACAAGAAGAGCAGAGAACTTAACGCTGCAAAATATTTTACCCCTGGACCATATGTCTATTCTCACACTCCATCAGTCATCAAACATTTTCTATTTGCCTACAACGTGCCCACCCATCATAAAGACTAGAAGAGTCTTTCCACCACATGAGTCTCAATTATTACAAAAGTAAAGGAAACAAACATTTTTGATGAAGGAATCATTTTAGTCGATGAAAAATTGTATTGTATAAACACTTCCCTTGCTCTTTTGAAAGCATCCTCCTACAACAGGTAGAGGGTATTGGAAGCATAAATATAAGAATCTTGTATTTTCAAAAGACTAGGTTTTTATCAAACTCTAACCCAAGTCAGCACACAGGCTGCGGACTCTGTCCTACCACAGTCTTGCTAACAGAGGAGGAGACGATGAAGGGGAGGAATGAGAATAAGCATTTCAGAATCACAGCCATGTTCGACCCAAGTATGGTCATCATTGTTCTTTATGGGTCTGTGACTTATTTTTAAATTTGGCAAATGAAGCTTCATTGTCCCAAAGAATCATTACAGCCTTTACCCTAACCCAAACGAAAAACAGTTGCATGTATTTTGTATTTTAAATCATCACTCCCTGGCCAGCTTTCTTATTTGAAAATCAAATAGGTGCTTGGAGACTAACACTTTCTCAGAGTTAAGGATTCAGAGAGAGAAACACTTTCTATTGTTGCCACAGGTACTCTCATCTAACAAATGCTGTGTCTAATTTAGCAATTCCATGCAATGACGTTAAAGAATGAAGACCCTAAAAAAGATGTTCAGGATAAGAAAGAGAGGAGAGAAAAAAATATATTTCCATTAAGAGAGGGAAAATGACGTTACTGAGGGAGACAGCAAGAAAAATAAAAACACAAAGTTGTCTGTAAAGTCCTAAAACAATAGCTATAGGCAACAAGAGGTGGAAACCCTTTCAGTATCTGTTGAAATGGTACAATTCTTCCTGAGAAGCTAAGGAATTTCATATTCTCCCTCCTACGAGCTGAAGCTGGTACCTGGGCCGGTGACACTTATTTCCCTGTTACGGACCTCAAGAGTGTGATGATTTAAAAGGAGCTCAAGATAAAAAAGACAACAAGGCGAGAATCACGACTAGTCGATTCTCATGACAACTCACATCATCTCTTATTTCATTAAAAACCAATGAGCCCCATAAAATAAGTTTCAATCTGTCTAACAGAAAATGTCAGGTGAAGCGACAGCACGGAAAAAATGAGAAAGCCAAGTGGCGGGGCTTTGAGCTTCACGCTTCGCTGGGCTATTGAAATGAGTGACAAAGACCTTTTCTGTCCAGAAATCCCCCGCTTTATTTTTAAGCCTGGAAACTGGGTTCGTCATATCTATACAGAACACTTCCTGTCCAGGGGCACGATGATGGCAACGAGTTACCGAGTTTAGTAGCTGCCTACATGTTGTCAGTTGAGTCATTCATGGAATAAAAAACAGCATCGAACATTTAAAAAAAAAAATCTGGCCAACTGAAGCTTTTAGAAGATAGACAATGAAAACAGGTTTGACTGTGTCACAGGATGGCAATACATGGTGCCATGAAAAAAAAAAAGACAACACTGAACAATATTACTCTACGAGACTATCTGCTGGTGGTTTGGGGGCTGTTCTAGCAACACCACGAAATAAAACACTTCTCCCACTCCCACCCATTAGATTAATAGTACAATCAATATCCCACATCTCCATTTGCAAAAACATCTAAAGACTGTAGACTCTCTCAAGGAACCAAGAAACAGCAACCACATTCCTTTTTTTCTCTTAGTATGATCTAATGGTGGAAGGGCTGCCTGAGAATTTTATAAAAACGTCCTGCAGAGGGCCAAAATGCAGATCGGGACCAGAAACTTCATGGACGGGTCTAACACCATCACGTGACATTTGGAGAAGAGAGGAAAACAAGGATGGTCAAGGAGGACCTTATCCATGGCCACCCCGAGGGCTGTGTCAGGCTTCAGCGAGGCTGCCTCTCCCAAAGGCAATTATAATTTTACCTGATTAACCCTCCTGCGTGTTGCCACAAGCCAGCTGAAGTTTCAGGGAAGAGAAACACAAGGAGCAGCTCCCCTCCCCCACCTGAACCCCAGGCCCAGGGGGCAGCCCCAAAGCATGCTGGGACCGAGGGCAAGGGCAGGAATGTCAAGTCATCACTCCAATGGTTCTGGGGTTATCAGTCTGATCATCAAGTCAGCTAGAGTCGAATGAGCCGAATAATCTAAACCAGTTCTACCCGTAAAAACCCTCGTCCTGGAATTCTTCAGCGAGCCTGCTGCCCATCAGACCTGGGAGTTGGCCGACCCCCCAGGAGTGAGGGGGTGATGGCTCTCCGCTCCTCCAACAGCCATTCACCCAAAGGCCTGCCGGCCTTCCAGAAAATGGATGGCACAGTACAGCAGGCAGCTTTGAAATGGCTCCCGCAGGCTGCCTTGACTGCCTTGTTCTAATTCATCATCTGCCCTTTGCAAGCTTTCCTGGGGAAATCATTTTTATAACCCAGTGAAAGTGTCACCAGAAACGCAAGCCAACACAACCCAGCCCTGGCTTCAGACCGGCCCCTGATTTAGCAGTTGGAAAGGCGGCTGCATTCCTCAGTGTCACGTCCTTGTTTATGGGCCGGGCCTGAATCCCACCCACCCGGGGAAGAGCTGCGCAGCTTCTGTGCCCTCAACAGGCCACTGCTTCCCGGGCCTGCAGGCCCCCATGTTGGCCTCGTCCCGGGGGTGGGGGGTGGTGGGCTGGCTTGCCCGTCACACATCCTGTGAACGCACAGTCAAGCAGGCCAGACAGACTGCCGGCAGGTCGCACCCCATTATCTCTGTTAAATCTGCTTACCTCTCTCCTTTTGCCCAAGTTTTTGTTTTGTTTTTCTTTTTCTCTCTTTTTTTTTTTTCTCCAGAGTTATTTCCTTGCTCCTCCCTTCCTGCCTCTCCACACGCCTACCCCTTCCCTGGGAGGCTCTGCATCAGGCCAAGATCCCGCCCTGGGTCTCCCACCCCCGCCCTCCCCACACTGCTCCCATTCACCATTTCTTCCACAGGGTTCCCTTGAAATTTTGAAACCTGCCCCATGGCCACTCCCTCCCTCCAGGATCCTCGCTCTTCTGGTTTTCCAACAGGCTTCTCCTTCCCGCTCAGTAGGTACTCTTACTCCTTGAAAACTCCCCTGAGAAACTCCCTCTTTATCTATCATCTCCTTTCTCTGGAGAACTGGAGTCCAATGTTTAGGTTAGACTGGGCCATCCTGGGGAAGGATCCATTTTCATTCTAGTTATTTCATCACTGGCTTTTTTTTTTTTTTAAAGATTTTATTTATTCATTTGACAGAGAGAGATAATGGTGAGAGAGGGAACACAAGCAGGAGGAGCAGGAAAAGGAGAAGCAGACTTTCACTGAGCAGGGAACCCGATGTGGGACTTGATCCCAGGACCCATGACCTGAGCCGAAGTCAGACACTTAACTGACTGAGCCACCCAGGCGTCCCTTCATTTTCATTTAATTTTCAAGAGGTGAAAATGCTGTGATAAGTGTTTCAGGATAAGGAGAACAGTCAGGGCACTAGTATCACACTTTTATCAAATAACTTTACAGAAGGAAAAAAAGTTCCTTGGGACGAGCCCACCCTTCCCTGCTTTCTACAGAATGGGAAATGGGGATTTCGTCAGGTGAATATGGTAGGTGCGCCTCAGACGGGCTCTGTCTTTGGGTGTCATTATAAGCCTCCTTATTCACACAGCACCTGCCCAGGGAAGCCTCTCAGGGGTTCTCAGGGGGACAAGCACATTTCCACTGCTGCGACAACTGCTTGCCACCTCAGGAGAAATACCACATTTTCTCAGCATGGCTCAATTAATGAGTGTGGCCCAAATCCCATTTATTACATCTAAGACTAAAGCCCAAAGAGTTCTCGTTCATCTGTCAAATCTATGGTGTCCCTGGCAAACACATCAGCGGTCTCCTGACATGCCCTCAGGGAGAAAAGACACAGGGATGAGCGGGCGGGGAGTGGACATAAAGGCAAAAAGGAAGCGAGCAACAGTGTCTAACTCTGAGACTGGCCAAAGCTTCTTCCTGGTGAGAAGGGCTGGACTGAGCTTCCTGCCCACATTTACCTGTCAGCCTCACGCACCAGTGCTCACTGCATACGATGCCACAGGGACAGGGTGGAGGTGATGGGGTGCAAGAAAAGGATCTGGAGGCAACTAAAACTTGAAGGTAGGGACCAATGGAGATGTTGAACACCCCCCTTCCTCAGGAGGCTGGGCACCTGCTCCCAGCTGGGGCAGTCCTCTTGCACCCCGCACACCTCCCCTCATTTCCACTCAGTATTGGCTGGAGGTTCGTGATGTGTTCTCAACCCTTAGCGGATGAGATCTAAGGCTCCCAGCCTTTGCTGAGGCCCCAGAGAGAAGGCGGCAAGGCACCCATCTTCACCACGTCTCCTTAGACGTGGCTGTCACTGAGAGACAAGAGCTCTGCCAGCTCTCATCCTCCTGGCTTCAAAAGCCTGGTTGTCTTCTTGTCTTCCTCCCAACCCTTGACTACTCCTTATCTGTTTCTTTTATGGGTTGCATTTACCTCTTTCCTTTCTAAAAGGTGGGTGTTCTCAGAGGCAGAACCCATGGTCCAGACCTCATCTCCCTTCAGTGTTTTCCTAAGAGATCTCATAAGGGAAATCGAGTCTCCTCTTCCGGTTGGATATTGACACACTGCTGTCCAGGCTCCTTCACACAGGCTCAGTACTCCCCTCCAGACCAACTGTGGCTCTTGCCAGCTTGGTATTCCTAAAACACTACTCTGCATCTGCCCTCTTCTGACTCAAACCCTCGCCACCCCCAACCCTGTGCCCCAATTCCTGGACAGTTATCACGTTTCCCTCCTAGGTGGGATCTTAGGCATGCTTCAATCTACTATCATGGCTGCATTTTCCAAACAAGGAAACTGAGTTTCAGAGACACTCCTCAGTGACCAAAGGTTGCACAGGCAAGCAAGGGCAAGGTCAGGAGCAGAAGTGGTGTCCTGATTCCCGGAGCCTTGTCTGTTACTCAGTGTCCCCCTGGGCAGCCTGGCCTCTACTCTGACCCTGTGTACTGCTGAGACATGGCCCACCAATGCCTTCTGGTTCATGAGCTATAAACCTCCTTCCTTCAGTAGCCTCTCCTCTCCTCTAGCTAACTGTGAAGTCATTGCTATCATGATGATGTCTGGTGAATACTTCCTCCTCCAGATTCCCATAAGGTCCAGACTCAACCTTGTGCTGTACCAAGCTGCCCATCACCTATGCCATCCTATGTGCTGTGTAGAATGCCCTGAACCTGAAGTCTTTTGAGGGTGTGCATGCGCGCGCGCACACACACACACACCCCCTCTGCTTCCCCAGACCCCACAGAGGAAGTTCTGACTCAGTTAACATTTGCTGCTATGAGTTTCTGAGGCCCAGTGATGAGGCAGAGAGGCTGACTCTGGAAGCAGGACTCTACTGGACTGTCCATGGCACACAGAATAGCCCATGCTTTTGGGAACACTTCTGGTCTCCAGCTCCCTAGCCTAGCTGAGGGGGCCATGGAAAAACACACACCTGGGCCAGAGGAGCTGGCATCAGGCAGAGAGGACATGTCACACTGGAAGGAGAGCTCATGAGTTGCTCATTCTCCTCTTGACAGTCAACCCCAACTTGGCCAGCAAGGCTCCAGGAGCCTAAAGCTGTCATTTCACTCAGGGCCTTCTACTTAGTGGCCTCTTTGCTCCACCGTTTTCTTGGCAGAAAGTCTGCTTCCACCCCTACACAGAATTAAATCTGGTCACTGCAAACCTGGAGAGCATATTCCCATGTCAGCGGGCAGAGGACTCTACACATGCAAATACCAACCCCCCCCCCCGCCATCTTTAAAACCATAAATACTGCAAAGTACCACCTAATAATACCACAGGTTTTGCAGAGTCTTACAGATCACCCCAGAGCCACACCCCACACATTTACTGCCCACTCACCAGTCACTCGGGATGCACTACAAACTCTTCTTCAAGGATCTTAAGCCCTAAGAACAAGATTTAAATAACTGCTCTTTCAGGTCTCTTGGTCAGTGGTGGAGGGGAAGGGTGGGGGAGAGCATTGGGCAGACTCCCAGAATGCACCAGGCCCATGGGGCTCTGGGGTGCCCGTATGGTACAGTGACAACACATCTGTTGTCTGAACGCTTCCCACCCACACACAGGGACACGTTCTCCCCAAGGAAGAGCGCCCCTGGCCAACCAGCACCCTCCACAATTAATTTTCCTCAATGATGTTCTTCTCAAAGGAATGAAAACAAATGAGCTCACAGCTTCATTGCCTCTCCCTTAGTCTCCCACTTTCTAAGCCAGGGACTGACAAGGACCTGTTTGCAGGGCTAAATTTTATCCCACCATGCCTCCTCCTCTTCCTCACTTGTTCCTCTCCTGAGTTCCACTTGGGAGAAGGTGAAATAGAAAATCTTCGTGTGTTCGACCACTCCCTTTAGGTTTTGTAAATTCCCCCTCAAAGCTGGTGAATGGCATCTCTACAAACAGATGAGGTCTCTCCTCCCTCAGCGAGACCTCATGCACAAATCCAGGATGCGAAAACCTAGGTCTGCCAAACTTCTTTTTTGCCCAACAGGCCTAAATGTGGGGGCGTCGAGAGGGCCTAGATTTCACCTCTCTGGGCCCCATTTCTGCATCTCTCTGTTTTTGTTTTTAAAGATTTTATTTATTGGAAGGAGAGCACAAGCAGGGGGAGCAGCACGTAGAGGGAAAGGGAGAAGCAGGCTCCCCACTGAGCAGACAGCTGGCCATGGGGCTCGATCACAGGACCTCTGGATCATAACCTGAGCCAAAGGCAGACCATTAACTGACCGAGCCACCTAGGCACCCTGCATTTCTTAAAATCAGAGGTAAGATAAAAGAGCGTGCAAAGTTGCTTTTAACTCTAAACTGTGGTGATTCTAATTTGTGTTTGTAGGGGAATCATTCTAATTACAAAGTCTTCTTACTGCAGATCTTTCTGAAATATTACAGATAGACATGATGAGTTGATTTCTTAAACATTCAGCTCACACTACCATTTTAGGCACAACCCACTAAACCACATAGGTACATAAACATGCTCACCTCCTCCTTTTCCAAGTTGTCAGCCTCGTCCTCGTGTGGACGGAAATGTGGACAAATAAATAGCCTACAGCAGATCTAGGGACTGTGCATTATTCTGAAATGAAATCCCTGGGTCCTGAGATTTTTTGGGCCCCACTTTTTGGCTACTTCTTGGATTACCAAAAGCCAGGAACAGGGAACTTAATCACCTGTGGTATCCTGATTGTTCCCTGGCATCATAATCTAGGGACAAGAAAGGCGTGATGCATACTCAGTTCAATGGAAATTTCAGAAGTGAGGAAGAAAAAGGCCCAGATGTATGGAAGCTGACAGAGCTGGGGGTGTGGGGCAGTGTCAGGTCATCAGTGATGTCCACTGCACAAGAGACAGAGTGGCATGGATCTCTAAGTGGATTTTCCACTTTTAGTCCTTGAGAGCACACCGCACTTCAAGGCTAATGACTACATAAAAGGAAACATAATCACATCAAAGTCTGGTGTTTGGGGGCATATGCTGTACCTTTTACATTATACATGACATCAAGGTCAGCTGCACCCAAGGCAATGCATTTCTTCCAAATCTTTCTTCTTCATTCCCTCTGTAAAGCCAGGGCTGGTGCAGGGAGGGATGAGGGGAGAGGACTAGTACAGTGATGCCCGCTGCTCAAAAATGTGAGGCCCTCTTCTAGTAGAGGTCCTTGGATCCCTCCCACTGCAGTGGGCACCAAGCACCCCCACCAGCCCTGCAGGGCTGCTAGATCCTTCATCACAGGGAGAAGGATGCACTTAAGACTCACTATATCCGCCCCCGAGAGGCACAGAAAGAGCCAGGGCCTGGGCTCTCCACTTTCTCCTCCAAACACCTGGTCTCTCCACTCTTGGGTTTCTCAGACTGGGGTACAAACAGGTGCAAGACCGCAGGCAGCATCATCCTCCTGAGGGCCAGTCTTGACAAGAGGGGAGGGTCAGAACCATAGAACCTCCATTCAAATCCTGGTTCCACTTTTTCTCACTATGTGATTTGGGGCACAGTTTTTAACCTCTCAGATTTCTTTATTGTTTTGTGCAATCAACACAATGGGTTATTATACAAGGATTAAATGGGATAAGATAAAGAATCAGATGCTTAGCACCACGCCTGGCATAGGGAAGAGCTCAGCACATTTTAGTTTCAAAACTGTGTCTTCAGTCTTCAAGGCAAGTCGCTGTGGGCCCTGACCCCAGAGATCAAAGACACATGCTTGTTTTGACTCTACCATTAAGAGTGGAGAAGTTAAGAAACCCTAAGTAGGTTTGTCCTTTAGGTTGTGAAGGCGCTCCAGAAACCAGAAGAAGTGTTCAAAGGTTTTCATCCTATGACATGATCTCATTTTAAATCGATTACTTTGATAATGCTTTATTAGGCTCTTCACTGTGAAAGGCCCTAGGTCAGCCTCTGGGGATTCAGGAAGTAAAACAGGCACAAACCCCACTCTGAGAAAGCTCAGAGTGAAGTGGAGGGAAGGGAAAAGAAAATTAGTAATAGTAATTAACATGAAAATACGGTACAATGGAGGGGAGTTTAGGGTGTTAGGGGAATGCCGTAAAAAAGCATCTACTCCAAACTGGGTCCGGGTGAAAATACTGCCCATGCAAGAGTGATCCCAATGAAGGAAACGGAATTCGTTGAGGGAACAAGGGAGCTCAGGAGCAGGACAAGCCCAGTGGGATAACAGATACTGGTTGTTCTTTTGTTGATTTCACCTAGGAACTCCCTTCCTGTTTCTGGAGGAGCCCTCATTTTGCAAGAGGTGGTAGGAGTTAGACCCCTATCTCCCACTTCCAAAGCCAGAAGCTGACATACCCCACCCCGGGGTAGCAAGGGGCAGATGCACAATCTTACACTGACCCAACCAATTGCTTATTTCAGGGGTTTCTGAATGCTGAGGATGACCAAAACACAACCAGCCACATCTCAAGTCCCAGGAGTGACAAAGCTGAAAAATATAGCGGAGGCGAAGGCTGCGGTGAGGTCCTAAACAGGCGATTCCAGGGTATGGCCTCAGCTCCATCTCCTGATGCATTTCAGGGGTCCATTCTCAGACTTTTTGTGGACGTGTGAACTACACTGTGTGCTTCCAATGAATTCCTCTGCTTATGACAGCACGAGCCAGTTTCCACTTCTTAGAGCCAAGAGCCCTGATGACACAGGGCGTTATTGCCACCGTCAGGGTACAGACACCAAGGGCCTGCACCCAGGGACAGGGGAGAAGAGAAGGAGATGCAGCTAACAGATAATAAGGACGATGAAGAGCCAGACGTAAGATGAAGATAAACAAGAGGGCAGGATCCAGGATGCCCGCAGATGTGTAGTCTGGAAGCCAAGAAGAGAGCAATGATATTCAGGGGAAAGACAAAACACAGGTCAGATTTGTGAAGAGGAAGCAGTGATGGGCTCTGTCCAGACCTGCTGAGTTTGACAGTCAAAGCATGGTGCGTACCAGGAAGCTGGTTCTCAAAAGAGCTGAGAAAGCTGGAAAGCCAGGATATCAGACAGAAAACAGCTAGAAAAAGGGAAGGAGAGCAGGACAGTGTGGCGTCACTGGAGCCTGGGAAAGAATTACGGGGCACAGCAACACTGGTCTCCCAGCATAAATGCTGCAAAAACACCCAGAACCAAAACCAAAACCCAAAACCAAAAAAACCTAAAACCAAACCAAGCCAAGCAAGATCAGGACAGGACAAATATGAATGCTGGCTCACTTGTGATTCTGGCAGTTTCTGACATGGTGGAGAAAAAGACAGAATTTGATGGGATGAGGGATGACAAAGATTGAGACAGTAGGAACTGCAGGAAAAAAAAAATTTTTTTTGAAGATTTAATTTATTTATTTGCCAGAGAGAGAGAGAGAGAGAGAGCACAAGCAGGGAGAGCAGCAGGCAGAGAGAGAAGCAGGCTCCCCGCAGAGCTGGGAGCCCGATGTGGGGCTCGATCCCAGAACCCTAAGATTATTTATTTATTAATTATTTATTTATTTATTTAACTGACTGAGCCACCCAGGCGCCCCTCATTTTATCAGTGGGCAATGATCACCTCTTCCCACTCCCAGCGGGGAAGAAAACAGACATGGTGTTGACCTCAAGAGCTTGTGGTCTGGAAAACAGATGCTGAACAGGGTCAGGGAATGGAAGAATGGGTGGTCTGAGAGAGGTCAATCGGGGGTCCTAATTCAGGCTGGAGGTTCAGAAAAAGCCCCTCCGAGGAACCGAAAAGAGGGTCAGGTGGGGAGAAGGCTATTTCGGGCAAGAGGACCAGCAAGGGCAAACATTCTCAAGTAGGGAGCTGAGCACATCGCTGTGCAGAAAGAAAAGGACCGAGAAAGCTGTGGGGTCCACAGCGGGGGGGGGGGGCAGGGTGAGGAGCCCCAGGTGGAAGGAATGGCATCCCCTGAGGGAAGGACCCCTGCTCCACAGACATCAGGAGGCAGGGTGTGGGTGAAGGTGAGTCTGTCACCTTGGCAGCAGAAGTCGAGGGTGCTGTCTAAGGGCTACTGTTTTCTTCGTGAAATGGCAGGCCTGGTGAGCAGACAGGAGAGAATCTGGCTGAGAGGAAGGATGGGTGTCAGGGACCAGGCGGGGGTGGGGGGGAGGGGTGGGGAATATTATTATGGGCCACGGAGGAGGAGCTGAGCTCACTCACTGCTCAACCCTTACTTCTTCCCCAAGTCCCCACACAGCAACCCCTCCCACCCAAGGGCTTTCTCACTTCCTGATAACAACACTGTAAGAAGTGGGACATGGGAGCCCTGGATCCCTTCATGCTTAGCACTAGAACTGGTCCTCAGAGACCTTAGCTGCCATTCAGTTTTTTTCCTATTTCATAATTAAGTACTTTCCATAACAGGCTGCCACTCAATGTGAAGAATGCGGCCATCAACTTATCTCCTGAGGAAGCCCCTCTCCACTGGAAACCCTTGATAGCCTCCTTCCCACGACCTTCCCCTTTTTAACACACCGTGTTTCTCCCTTCATGTCTCTTGCTCTCTTATTCACATCATGCCCAGCTATCTTAAATTCATTCCGCTTTTAATAAAGCGAGGCCTGGATGATCTCTCTCTGTTTCGTACTCAAGCACAATCACCGATTCATTTGTCAGCAGGCAAAATGAAATCAATTCTCTAAGAGGTAGCTCTAGACTAGGATGGAGGTTCAGCCCTCCTGGCACAGGGTCAAGTACGTTCTAAGCTCTGATGGCTTATGACAATATCCCTAGTCATTTGCTTCCACATTCACAAATATGTCGGCCTCCAAGGACTTCTGAATCGACTTCAGATTTAACCCCAAAGAAAGCATACTAGTCCCTCACTGTGGCTCAGAATAGTGACTTAAAAGTACTCCCCAGTATGGCAAATCAGCTACAAAGCATCAGAAGGCAATTATCTTGCAATGTAGACATTGTGAAGAGTTTGTGTTGATCTCATATTAAATAAGATACTGAAGTCCATCAGGAGGGAAAAAAATAAAAAGCTAAGGATTGGGAAAAGAATTAGTAGGGAGAGAGAAGATAATAAAAAATAACTTACCCAGTGTGGCTCTTTTCATAGACATCTGAGAGGTAGTAGCCAAACAGAAGGTTCTAGATCACAGCTAATACCAAGTCTTACAAGAACTGCCCAGGACATGGACACACACACATACACACATACCCTTTACTTCCTGGCAGAAGTTACAATGATTCTATTAATACAGTATTCATTCCAACTCCCTGAAGAGTTATTCCATATTCTACCCTAACTGCCATCAATTTAAAACTCTAGCACCTTCTTATTATTTTTTAAAAATTCTGGGCTTTCTGTAAAAAGCAGAAGCCAGATACATTCCTGCAGGTCTGTAGAATGCAAATGACTGTGTGTGGAGGCCAGGTGAGGACAAGTAGGAAGGGACCACCGAGGGGTCTCATCACACTCCAGTTTTTAGGTGAACATCCAGAAAGCTGGGCAGGAGGGAAGAGTGCGGAAACTACTAGAGGAATATGTTATCAACTTTGGGATACTGTGTTTCCACCTCCTTTTTTCCCAGAAGAAAGGAAAAACACACTCGGGGGGGGGGGGGGGAGACAAATTTAAATGCTGCTTGTAATCTACACAGAAGTTCACCAGGCTGGATTCTCTTGGCCCGTTTCCTATTTGCCTTCGACTCCTTTTGACTTTACTATAAATTGCTGTTATAAAGACAGAAAAAGTATCTACTGGCACATAGTTCTATCAGGACAGAGGCCACAGCAAGGAAACATTAATCCCTGAACTCTCCATCAAGATCAAAAACAATGCTCCTAGCTGTCATTTTTCATGCACGACAGACTTGTATTTCTATTAAATAAGCCTCTTTTATGGACTGCTCCCCCCACACTGCATAATAAGGTAAACACTAGCCCACAGAGACTATGTTATGAAACACAGAGCTCTCCATTGGGAGGAGAATCAGTAAGAGACAGAAGAGGACAAGTTTCAAGGGATCTCGCTAACTCCTGCCTACCAAGCGGAGAATGATGGGGCTCCCTTCTATTCCCCAAGCTCCCAGTGGCTGCTGTGACTAATTTAAAACTTACCAGTTTCCCAAGAGACTACTTGAAAAGAAAAGGAATTTTTATAATTATGAACAGTCTCCCCTCCTACTCTCTACTTTTCCCCAACTATCCTTACTCCCACCCCCACTTACAAGAGGACTTTTGTATACATAAAGTTTCAGGAAACAAAGCATACAAACACTCACACACAAACTCCCCGATCTAACACCAGCGTATAATTGTGTTTTGGTTGGAGGTTTTCCAGCTGTGTCACCCGTTCTCTGTTAGGAGTAAATGAAACCCTTTGCCTTGGCAAAGTTAGAAACAGACAAACTTTCCTCAGTTGCAAGCTGCACCAGGCGCCCCTCACATCTCTCTGATCCCTTAAGCCCCCAACACAATGAACTCACTGCTGGAACGTCAGAAAAGGGGGGAAAAAAAAGAAAACATACACACACACACACACACACACACAGACAAAAAAACCCACCAACCAACCTATTTCCCAAATGAAGATCTTTCGCTTCTCCCCCTCGCTCAGCTTCCCCTTTTAACCGGAAACACAAGGAGCTTCCAATTTCTGAAACCCTTTTCAAGGGACCCCAGACTCTTTGGGCTCTTCCAAGGGGACTCGCTTCAGGCTGTCCTGATGCAGGCGGTCAGAGCTTTCCAAGGCACATTCTGCATTCTTGGAGCCAACACAGGGGGCCGTTTGATGTCCAGATTAATCTACAAAGCAGCCTTTAGCAGACTGGCTGACCTAGGTCCGAGAGTCTTCCTCCTCTAGTCTCGGAAGGGCAGCCGGGCGAGAAGGATACAGAAGGGATCTGCAGACTCCGCTCTAACCGAGCTGTGAAGACGCAAGGCGAGGGACAAAGTACCCACCGCTCCCCTTAAACTCCCATCTACTCCCCTACTGCGCCTTTCCTCCACATTCCTTCGCGGGACTTGGCCGCCCCCTACCCTTCTCCTCCCCCTGACAAATCAAAGTCATACCTTCCTTGGATTCTTCTGCTTCGCAGTGCATGGTGGCAGGGTAAGCGGCCGCAGGGGCGATTACCGCGGACATGTACTCGGACGAACTGCAAGTTCGCTCCGAGGCCAAAACGCACACGCCAGAAAATAAAAGGAAGCAAAACCACTAAAATCAAAACCTCCCCGGGGCGGAGGGCTGGTTCTGGTGCAGGGATTTTCAGGGGGAAAGTTCTGTAAGAGTGACGAATCGCGTCTCAGCTGGGCGGCGGGAGTCCGCCCCCCCCCCCCCCCCCCCCCCGGGGCCGTGCGCTCTGGCCCGTCGCTGGGCGGAGGCGACCTGGCGCGGCTGGCGGGGCCCCGGGAGCACTCAGGTGGGGCGGAGGCGGGGACCACAGCCCGACTGCGCGAGGAGGCAGGGCCGAGGGGTGCCGGGGGCAAACGTGACCCTGACGGGCTACGCCTGGGAAATAAATGCGCAGTCAGGAAAAAGGTCTTACTCCTCTGAGCGCGCGCTGCAGTCGTGCAGAAGTAAGAATTGCACACGCGGTCAAAGAAACACCTCTGATCTCCGGGTGAACATTCTTCGGCACCCAGTTAACTTGCCTCGTCCTGGAAGTGGGGGATCTTCTATGCCAGGAAAATAAGGATGTTGAAGCTGCTCCGGGTTGTACGCTCTTTTTGCAGGAAAATAACGTGGATACTGGTCCATGTGGCTGGAAGGACCAGTTTCACCAGGCAGCAGGGCCTTTTGAAGAAAGTGGGGGCGGCCCTCGCCTTACCTTTACACGGGAAGACCAGACAAAGCGGCTTACTCAGCATAACCCGGGGGAGCACTCTTCCTCAAACCCCAGCCTGGCGCACGGGCTGCTCCGAGTTAGCCCCTAGGGTGGTCTTCGGAAGAAGAGCGCCCTTCCCTCCGCGCGCCACTTCGAACAACCGGGATACATTCCTTCCAGATGCCAAAGTGGGTGGCGGGGGTGTTCGGCCTTTGAAATGCTGATAGAACGGAAAGTCTGCAGAGCCTGGGGAAGACAACTCAGTTCTTGACTTCAGGTCTGGTCCCCTGGCCCTTAAAATCGGCGGAGAGGTGGGCGTCCTGACTTCGGAAAATCTTTGTTTGATCTTCCAAGGAGCGAGGAAGGGAGATGACCCTGATGTGCCTGTCTTAATGGAGGTAGTTTACAGAGCACTAGTTCCACCACCGATCTAAGGCAAAAATCCTCTAATAACGCACCTGAAAGATCGATTCGGGAACTGGAAGAAAACTTTACTTCCTAGCGGCTTTCTTTTTCATTTCCCATTTTTATATGGGAAAACAAAACAAAACAAAAACAACAACAACAAAAAAAGAGAAGACGCTAAGATATAAATTTAGTGAAAAGAATACAATAAAGACATGGATTTAAAGAGCCTGAATTTATCATTTTTATGACCTTGAGCAAATTCTTTACTCTCTCTGCACCGCCCCCCCTTCCCTGACATGTAAAATGAGGATGAAAAGTAGTATTTGCTTTACAGATTTATGTTTGGTATGAAATAAGGTAATACAAGCAAAAAGGGATTTGAAAACCATAAGTACTACATAGATTATTACTAACTATTGCACCATTAAAAATAAATTTTTGTAAAGGATGCTCAGGTGTTTTACTTCCATATTGAGTTCAAACAGGAAAAAAGGATTTATGCAAGTCACAAGTAGTAGAAGTGATTATAAATATTAATATCAGGCCTAGATATTAAATCAGTTCCTATTGCTGAATGATTCCAACATTTCTAAGACCCTAAGCAGACTTTTATCTCAATTTCACTACAAGGGCAGGATGGCGTGAGGAAGGCATAGCCAATCGAGAAGAGAGAAGGGGAGAAACATCTGGAAAATATCAGCATTGCAGAGCCTCCTGAAAAGTGACCTCACCACAAAAAGGTTAACACTGTGCATCCTTCAGAAAGTCACGGTTAACTCTGCCATGCATTCTGGGTCAGGAGCTGCGGAGATGCATACTTCTCCCTCAGTGACCTCAAACTTCCAAAGGAGACTTGTGATCATTTTGAACCCAGAGAAATGCTCCCTCACCAGTAAGAAGTGACATTCCGGGTCCTGCCCAAGGCATCATTCTGGGAGCCCTCCCTCCTGCACACATATCACCTGCCCTTGTCCTCCCTCCCGACAGCCCAAATGTCCATAGACAGCCACCAGGACCCCAAGAGGACCTCAGCAGGTCCTGAATCACACAGATAAGATAGCTCCCATTCAGCTATAATTGGACTAGGATGCAACACCTCCTTCAAGGTGATCATTATGCAAATTTAGACAACCCAAACTCCAAGCCCCAGCTGCTGCAGGCAGGGCTCCCTTTCACCTTCTCCCTTCCGAAGGGGCCCTCCTCAGAATTATTTATTAAACGTCCTTTTGCAAGTCCAATTACGGACAAACCACATGAGAGGTGCCAAAAGACATGTCCCTAGCGTTCTGTTTGTTTTCACACCAGATTCACAAAAAGGCCTTCAGGTTAGCCAAGGAGAGAAGGACTGCTGAATGAACAGTCCCAGAACAGTCCCATTCCTGCCAGGTCAGCCTTGTAATTCAATTTAGAGTCATTTTTGAGGCTCTATCTTTGAACACCTGGAAAAAAAAAAAACTTCTTTAGTATTTAAATGCAACCCAGCAGTCACCTTGGGGAAGGATATCCTGATCTAGCTCAAGAGCAAGGAATGTGCAGCCTATTTTGAAAGACTGAGTGTGCACAAGGACGCTGCTCAGTGGCCAGTATAACCTTGGGCAAAAAGCACCACCCCAGGTTCCCAACCTGCAAAGTGAAACCAAAGGGCAGCTGATCCTCAGGCAGCTGAGTGGCTTGCCTGTCAGTTCAGATCTGTGCTCCCCTGTCACTTCATCTCAATTTTGCTTGGCTTTTGTTCCAAAGGGGATTGGTCACTTTTTAGCCTCCAGAGAGTAATGCTCTAGTACCTTACAAGGATTCACCTCTCATACTCATAATCTGTTCACTCTTGAATATTTAAGAAATCCTCCCACTTGCTTTAGACTGGCCATATAGTTAGAAGTCACACCAACAGTCATTATAGACCAGCCCATGCAAAACAGCAATTAAGTTAGCAGCACTTGTACCATACCATAGTGAATACCATACTGCACTTACATATTAGGTTGAACTTCAACTCGTGTGGAGCAGTGGGTCTCCCCACTTCTGTGCCAAGATGGGGGAGGTAAAATGCTGTCTAAGATTCTGGTGGTGTTTTCATTCATCGGGCAATATCAAGTATGTGTATGTATCACATGTCAATGGGACCTGCTCATCTGGAGCTTACTGGTGTAATTTTGGTAATCCTTTCTTTTTTTTTTTTTTTTTTGGTCAGAAAAAGAGACAGAGACAGAGAGAGACTGAGCAAGCAGGGGGATCAGCAGGCAGAGGGAGAAGCAGGCTCCCCACTGAGCAGCTCCCTGCTCCCCATGTGGGGCTCGATCCCAGGACCCTGGAATCATGATCTGAGCCAAAGGTATATGCCAAAGGACACCAACCGACTGGTGTCCCTTAAAAAATAGGATTTTATTCAGACTTCCTAATGATCTCCCTTGGATCATCATACCCATTTTACAGATAGGTCATTCAAGAAACGGAGGTTATATGATTTGTTCAAGATCCCAAAACTATGGGCGCCTGGGTGGCTCAGTGGGTTAAAGCCTCTGCCTTCAGCTCAGGTCATGATCTCAGGGTCCTGGGATAGAGGCCCGCATCGGGCTCTCTGCTTAGCAGGGAGCCTGCTTCTCTCTGCTCAGCAGGGAGCCTGCTTCCCCCCCTCTCTCTGCCTGCTTGTGATCTCTCTCTCTCTGTCAAATAAATAAATAAAATCTTTAAAAAAAAAAAATCCCAAAACTAAGTAATAGTGTTCTTCAGACTGCAGGCTTCCTATCTAGACTTTCTGACTCTCTGAAACTACTCACATAAAATTCAAGTCCTTTATTTTGCAGAAAGGTAACTCAAAGACGGCTACACTGGGAGGTTTCCAGAGTTTGAGCTGACCAGGAGGCTAACATAGCTCAACTCGCTCTGTCTGAAGGCTTAGATCACAGGCTCCAATGAAAGTTACTCTATTCCTGATATTTGATGTTTTAAGTAAGCTATAAGTTCAATGGCTTCTATTTATTCAGCTACATGAAACCACTACTATTTTTTTTTTTTTTTTAATTAAAAGTTCAGTCAGAACCCTAACTAAAGCTGCTGGGCTATGAGTCTGCCAAGAGCAGGGAAAAGACCACCAGGCTTGGTGGGGGGAAAACTTGGACTGACCACCATAAACCCAGGAAGCACCACCTCCTGTACATTCGGGGGCAAATCATACAAACTCCCTTTCTTGAATGACATATCTGTAAAATGGGTATGATGACCCAAGGGAGATCACTGGGAAGTCTGAATAAAATCTTTTTTTTTTCTTTTAAATTCCTTCTCCTCTCACTTTTCTGCTAAAAACGGGCAAGCCAGAGGTGCCTGGGTGGTGTAGTTGGTTAAGTAAACCGACTCCTGGTTTCAGCTTAAGTCATGATCTCAGGGTCATGAGATCGAGCCCCACACTGGGCTCTGTACTCAGTGCAGAGTCTGCTCAAGATTCTCTCCCACTCTGCTCTCTGGCTTGTTCTCTCCCTCTCTCTAAAATAAATAAATAAATCTTAAAAAAAATTTTTTTTTTAAATGGACAAGCCACTGAACCTCTTTGGGCTTCTGTGTGCCCATCTATAAAATGGGGTCCATGCCAACTTACTCAACAGAGGAAAAACAATAGTGAAATGAGGCAGGAATGTGACAAAGCACTGAAAATTCTGAAATCCCCCCTTGGACTCTCTCCTGAATACTTTCGTGAATGAGGCCAGGTTGTTTTAGGTTGTGGAATATGTATCTGGAAGCCCTAAATGCTGGCCCTACAGACATTCCAGATAGGAACAGCAATCTAACGTGAGGGGTCCAGCAACAGAACATGAACACGGAAGGACTGAACCTTCTCACTGTGCCCAGTTTAACGGGGCAGCACAGGGATAACATGAGGGGGGTAATTGATGGGATTCACCAGGGAGAAGTAAGGCAGGTGTGAGACTGAGCCTGGAAGGCACCATGTCACACCAGATTCATGAATAACCGGGCTTTCTTCCAGAAAAGCAGCTAGATGAAAAAGTGACCAACAGTGATAGTCACAAAAACTCCAATTTGGAGGTAACCTTGGTGCTCACAGCTTTAATCCTCTAGGTGGCTGGTGAAGCGATCTCTTACTCACATCCCAGGCAGTAAGCATTCATCCAGACTTTCCCTGATGACCTCTAGGCAGAGACGCTCTCTTTTGAGAGCCTCATCTCCTTTATGATCATTAGGAGGTTCCCCTTTATAAGAAACTGCAACTCAAGGGCGGTGACTGTCAAATTCTTGCCACTCTAACCACCGTTTTACACCTTCTGGCAAGGAAATAATTCTTTAACACAACAGAGACAGATTTGGATGGGGGGAGGGGGAAGCAAGAGCAGGAGGGGCAGAGGGAGGAGAGAATCTCCAGCAGGCTCCATGCTCAGTGCAGAGCCCGACGCAGGGCTTGATCTTATGACCCTGAGAGATCATGACCTGAGCTGAAATCAAGAGTCAATTGCTTAAGCAACCCATTGCTTGAGCCACCCAGGTACCCCAAAAAACACAGATTTTTAAACTGGATTGTCTTTTTTAACAAGCCAGGGGAGATCCCCCTTGTGTTGGCTGTAACGGACTGCAGTTGAACGTAACGTGGAGACAGTTATGCAATTTTCCAGTGCCAGCCACACATCTGTTACTGGTTATGGTGAAGAATTCAGAAGCAAGCCTCTCTGGATGAGTAGGCGGCAGTGATCATCTCTTTTCTCTTCCATGCGCTCATGCTAAGGCCGTAGAAAACGCTGCCAAGACAGGTTGGTTAATTGCATGTGAGAAGTGAAGAAGCTTCATTCTGGTTTCTGAAGAAAATGTGAAATCCACAAGGCAACAAAAGTCGTGCCTGCTATGTGGAATTTGGACCATACGTTGACTGCTGGTCTGAGATCCGTTTGAAAGTCTAATCTGCTCCAAGGTGTCCTGATTTGCTTTTGACACTGAGTTTCTGACATGGGTAGAATGGCTATTAAATTAACATCTGTGCCAACTAGTCACTGTTGAAGGGGCAGAAAGGCTCTAGGCAGAGCTCCAGGGCTGGGCAGGCTTGCCAGGTGAAAGCAAGGCTGAAACTCAACAGAGACTCAGCAGGTGCTAAAACTATGAACCAAAGCAGAACTTCTCCAAACAGCATTTTGGGGGAGGGGGGGAAGAGAGGGCTATTTTGTAGGTAGCACTGAAAGGCAGGGGTCAGTTTTTCCATTTGAACAGGTCAGGTTGCAAAACTTCAGCCATTCAGCTTCTCCTTAAAGAAGAGCTGTAGAAATATGCAATCGTTATGATTCACTAAGTTGGAGACATCACCAAAATAACTAACTTCTCTGAGAAGCTGCTAATATGAACAAGGGTGCCCGTCTGACGAGAAGAGGCCTTAGGAAGCCCATCCATTTCCCAGAAGACACAGAAGAGAGTTGAAACTCATACCCTTACTCAATTTGAAATCTACTCCAACAGACTTCTGACTACTGAACTCAGCAAAGTGCCATCATATGCCATTTAACTTTCTCAATTTTAACAAGGTACAAGCAGCCCAAAAGAGAAAGAGAGAAACCGTAATCATCTAAATGCATTTGCTGGGACGCCTGGGTGGCTCAGTCAGTTAAGCGTCTGCCTTCAGCTCAGGTCATGATCCCGGGGTCTTGGGATCCAGTCCCACATGGTGGGGAGCCTGCTTCTCCCTCTGCCTACCGCTGCCTCTGCTTGTGCTCTCCCTCTCTCTCTCTATCCCAAATAAATAAATAAAATCTATAAAATAAATAAATGCATTTTTTGCCATTCCATATAATGATTTTATGCTGCAGGGCAAGCCTGAGATGGAGCTAGGATAGACTGGTCCCTCCCCGACTCTCGTCTCTGTATGTTCTCCTCACACAGTGAGCATCTCGTGTGCTGAGGGTCAATGTTGTACTGAAGGCTATGTATTTTTCCCACACCAAAGCACCTCCAAGGACAAGCCAACTATTTCATCTAGCAACCCATTCTGATGGTCAAGGAAGCACTTGGACAATAAGTCTTCTACTTACTGGAAAATGCTATGTTATTCTCCAATCTGGTAACTTTCTAAGAGGCTTTCAAAAATAATATTATCCCAGGCTGTTTTGACTTTACCCATGACTCTTCTGTCCTCTTAACTGAACTGGCAACTTAGATTCTCATATGTTAAGAGTGCTGTGGTCAGAAATGTTGGAACAGACTCATCAGTTTAGCTCCGAGATCCCCAAATTGTATGCCATGGTGCCGAGAGCAAGCTCACAGGGGTGTCGCAGGATATTTTAGATTTTTGAGGAAAACAAAGCATTATTCAACATCTCTCAGAAACTATATGAACTCCTACTTTGAGCAAGTTCATAGTGTAACACTAGATGGTGTTACATTTCGTTTAATGACATCATTTCTTTGCAAAGCTAGGCCGTTGGCAGTTGCCGTGATAAAAAGCAAGTATTATATTTAAAAAGTACATAAGACAGGAAATTAGGGTAGTGAGATCCAACCTGATCTCAAGGTTTGAGAAGTTGTGAGCTGGGCAGTGATCCATTTATGGCCTGGCAGCCCCAAATTCACCCTTCATCACCTGCTCTGAGCAAAGAAAGATGGGACTTGGAATACATTTTCTCTTTTGCCAGCCAGTACAATTCTAAGCTCTGTCAGTGGGGTGCACTGTAGAGACATTACGGGAAGAAAAACTTTCCCTTCTTGGTTCTGGTGTGCTTTTTCGAGAAACCTCCTCAGAGACAGATTTCCTCAGCATCGTAGCAGGTGGATTTCCAGCAAGTTCTATAAGCACAGTGTTACAGCAACTTCTCTGCCATCCAAGGAGCTGTGGCAAGCCATCCTCTGTCCATTAAGGAACAAGGGGGATGCTCATTCTTGGTGCTCTATTTTGAACCCACGGTAAGTGGTTGCCACTCTAGCTTTCCCTCTTTTCCTAACAATTCTCTTCACTGGCTAGATAGTCCTCATTAAAGTTAGTATTTCTTTTGTTTTCTTTGTTATTGTTAATTGTGGTAAAATGCACATCACATAAAATTTGCCACTTTAATAATTTTTAAGCATACAGTTCAATTGTACTAAATGCTTAACATTGTTGCGCAACCCTTACCACCTCCCATTTCCAACACTCTTTTCATTTGCAAAACTGAAACTCTACCCATTAAATGCCAACTTTCCATTCTCCCCTCCCCTCAGGCCCCAGCAACCACCATTCTACTTTCTGTCTTTGAACCTCACTACCGTAGACATCCCATATAAGTGGAATTACAGCGTATTCGTGTTTTTGTGGTTGACTGTCATATTTCTCTACATGTCCCAAAGATTCATCCGTGGTATAGCTTGTGCCAGAATTTCCTACCTTTTTGAGGCTGAATGATAGTCTGTTGCATGTAGATATCACATACCACATTTTGTTGATTCATGGACCATTCAGTAGGCAACTGGGTAACTACCCCCTTCTGCCTCTTATGAACAATGCTACTGCCAACAGGGGTGTGCCAAGACCTGTACAAGTCTCTGCTTTCAGTTCTTTGGGGGTCCATCCCCAGAAGGGGAATTGCTAGATCTTACAGTAATTTTCTATTTTTCATCTTTTGAGGAGCCACTTAGTATAATGCTAGTTCATATTTATTTATATGAAACCTTCCTGTTCCCATTATCATGTCTCCTGATTGGATCCTGGCTGAACCACACAAGGCCCAGCAGGAACAACTTGTTCCACTAGTCACTGTGGTGAAGAATGAAATAAAAGCATTCTTTTTTTTAATCTTTCGACTTATACATATCATGTTTTCCACACAGGTAGTTATTTAGAACCAAGCACTTAAGTGAAACTGTGAGGTATTCCTTGGGTCCAAGAAAATGATGTGAAAATAAGACAGAGACATGATGGGGTCCATGAGTAAGCACGTCGGGAACCTTAGCTCCTGCCTATGTATCCAGCTGTCTGGAGGGTCTGTCCGCTTTATCCTTCCAACTGAAGGAACAGACATACTCATACCCCACCCCCACCAGCAGCGACCCGCACACACAACATCTTGATTTTCTTCATGATATCAAATTATTTCTCACTTGAGGCGACAGTGGCTAGAAGCCTCCCAAGGACCTTGGCTTAGGCTGCTCTGTCTCCCCATATTTATTTATTTATTTCTAAAGATTTTATTTGCTTATTTGACAGACAGAGATCACGAGTAGGCAGAGAGGCAGGCAGAGAGAGAGGAAGGGAAGCAGGTTCCCCGCTGAGCAGAGAGCCCGATGCGGGGCTCAATCCCAGGATCCTGGAATCATGACCTGATCCAAAGGCAGAGGCTTTAACCCACTGAGCCACCAAGGCACCCCTCCCCTTATTTCTAATCTCACTAAATCGCACAGTCAAAATGTTTGCTTGACAGACTTTCTTCCCTCCATTCCTATGGCTGTTAGTCCATCCATCATCTCCAGCTGGTATAATCTAATGGGTTGTAAGTCGATTTCCCTCAATGAGCCCAGGGGCAGACACCTTACACGTCCACAGAGGCTAGACAGACATAGACTAATCTGTGCCTGCCACAGGTCCTGGCTGCCTCCATCGCTGCATCCAGGCAGACACAGAGATACGGAGGTGGCGGTAAGACAGTTGAAATGCTAGCTGGAGGACCACGCTCTCCCCCAGAGGGCAAAGGCCACCAATTACGGATGCAGGATGCGGCCAGGGGCAAAACCATGAATGTGTACCCCCCTACAAGCAGAAATGAATGATCTGAAAAGCACTCATTCAGAAACTTCAATGCTTGTTTTCATTCACTGGAAATTACTGGAAACAAACATTACAGAGAACCATGACACCTTTGTAACCACAGGCTGCCTTGCGGGAGGAGCTGCTGCCACTGTCTATTTTTCCTCCTATGTTACACCATTGTTGTCGTTGTTGTTTGAACCCCTCCCAAAACCTTGCTTGTGATTCCTCCAGAAAGCCTGCTGACACCCACGTGACCTACAATTCCCAAGTGAACTTCTATTACATTTAAAGCTGATCATCGTGATGTTCCTTGTCTTCTGACGCAGATTTGAAAGCTCTTAAAAACACACGATTATACCTTGTGGGGTTCTCCCCCCACCTCTTTCTTAAGGAGAAGAACATGTTGGATGCTTTGAGGGCACCATGGCACTAATAAAATCATCATCAGATCCACTGGTAATATTGAATTATGACAACATGTAAGAACCATTTCCAGTTCCCCTCCCCTCCAAACTACATTACGAGGAAGTGTGTCCATAAATCTCTGTGCCCTTCAAAGAAACACAGAAAGAAAATTTGCATTACATCCCAAGAGCTGACGCTGGTGATCTGCAGCCATCCATAAATCTGTCAGGTTTACAAAAAAGTCCATCAGATAAAAAAGCCAAGAAGAAAATAACTCTGACAGCTGCAAACCTTCTGTTTTTACAACAGGCACAGAATGGACGCACTTCCTTTTAACATCTTCATAAACACAGAGCAATGAGCAAAGGCAAACGTCCCCGGTAGAAGCCACTGGACTCTGGCACCCCCACACATGCCCTCGGAACCATTACTAGGCTGGACTGAACCCAATTCCAGTTCTCCGGATGGTATTTCCAGGGCCAGCAAGGTGCTGGCCCACCTTCAAAGAGCCGCGACTTCGTCATCCTCAGATCAGGAGTTTTGTTCCCTTTAGGTGAAGAACTAACATCCGGCATGGGGTCACCAAAATATATATACTAATAAATCCCAGATGGGGATTGCAGGTATCTCTTTACTCAATGCAAGAACGGCTCTTGGGCAATTAATAGTCTATTCATCTGGTCTCTTGGGAACGAGCTCCCCTTCAGGGGCTGTTTGTGTTTATAATAAGCCGTGTTTTCTATTTTTTTTTTTAAAGATTGTATTTATTTGAGAGAGAGAGAAAGTGCACAAATGGGGGAGTGGTAGACAGGGGGAGAGGAAGAAGCAGGCTCCCCGTTGAGCAGAGAGCCCCATGTGGGGCTCAATCCCAGGACCCTGGGATCATGACCAGAGCCGAAGGCAGATGCTTAACCGACTGAGCCACCCAGGTACCCCAATACACTGTGTCTTCTAAAGCCAACTTGGGACCCACTGTTGCACAAGACATACTTAATTTTGTCATCTGTGTGCTTAATCGATGAGATTAACCTTTGAATGTAAAACGGCAGAACCTTGGGTGTCCCAAATACCCTATTACCTGGGCCAGAGGAAGGAAGCAATAGTCCACTTAGCCATTGCCCCAAATTCTGAACCTGTAGCCCGGGTCAAAGCCAATGAGGTTTATCTTTATATTCAGCTGTCTTAATATCATCAGGCGTAGTTTATCAAGCACCTACTATGTGCTAAGTCTTGTGCTAGGCACACTTACAGAACACATCTCCATCTTACCACGTCTCAGCAAGGTAGTGCTTTCTAGTTCTTGAAGTGTGTCTGCACGCATTGCCACTAAGCCTCATAACAAATCCGTACAGAAAGAAATCTTGGGTTATCATTGTCTCCATTTGCTTCAGACAAGGACATTCTCAGAGACATTCTCAGAGACATTCAGGGGCTGGACCAAGGTCCAGAGACATTCAGGGGCTGGACCAAGGTCCCTCAGCTAGGACTGAGACTGGAAGGCGGGTCCTCTGCCCTCATTCTGTGCTATTTTTCTCCCGCTATAGAGTCTTGGATTGAGCAGAGCACCAATAATTTTATCCAAGACAAACACAGCATATGCTCCATCAGAAGAGGGGTGTGGGGCAGTCAAGAGAGGTCAGACAGCAAAGCTGACTGGCAGGAACTGAGCCCAGCTGACTTGGAGCAAGAGGGACTTTAACAGAAAGGGGGGAAATCCAGAGAGGAATAGGCATGGCAAGGGGAAGGGGAGGAGTCCCACCTCACACCTCAGAGTCCGAGGTCTAAGCAGTGCAACCAGTGAGGGGATGGGCTCGAGCCTCTTCTATCAGATCAGTTTCCCATAGGAGCTGAGCCCTTCCCCAGAGGGCTGCTGTTTCTATAAAGCCACAGCCTTTGATGAAAATATTTCTAACATACATTGCATAGAATATCTCCTCTTCACTAAACAAAGGCTAGGGCACATTACTATTATTTGTTTTACACAGCAGATCATTGTTGTTGATTACACTCTTCTATAGTACAGATATGAACCCACTTTGGCTCACTAAACCCTGCCAAAAAAAATTGTCCTTTTTCATTGTCATTATGCCCCATCAATAATTCCCATCCAAATTCAAGACACAAGGAGAGGCATGTGATCAAGATTTCACCTTCTTCTCAAATGCTCCTGAAAGCCCATCATAATATAGGTCTACAGAGAAGGTACAATGCTCTTAACATAGCTGAGTCATGTTTTCAGAGGTGAGAGGAGGTGGGACGCTGGGTTCTCAAATCAGTACAGAATAGTGTATATAGTTGAAATTATCTTAAAAGTTCCTTAAATGGGGGTGCCTGGGTGGCTCAGTGGGTTAAAGCCTCTGCCTTCGGCTCAGGTCATGGTCCCAAGGTCCTGGGATCAAGCCCCGCATGGGGCTCTCTCCTCCACAGGGAGCCTGTTTCCTCCCCTCTCTCTCTGCCTGCCTCTCTGCCTACTTGTGATCTCTGTCTGTCAAATAAATAAATAAAATCTTTTTTAAAAAATTCCTTAAATGGCCCAAAAAATACAGTGACTATCCACATGCTTTTGGATCTCCATCATACTTATCAGTTCCTTTAAGAATTAGTCAATGTTTCTCTAGAACTGCCCACCAAATATTCAAGTTCTCCCTCCATGGTGATGATAAAAATCATTAGCGCCCCCTTGCCTGGCTCTCTGAACAATGTGTTTCCTGTTCTGTTAGTGGTCAGAGCCCTCAAACCTCATCCACTCCTTTGGCTTCATCAACAGGGAGCCATCCCTTGGCCAACAGAAGCAATGAAGAGTTATTCCCTGGGAAGGGGCTGAATACACATGGCCAGGATTTCCAGACACTTGCCTTCTTCCTCAGAGCCAAATATCACTTTTTTTTTTTAAGATTTTATTTATTTATTTGACAGAGAGATAGAGTAGAAGTAGGCAGAGTGGCAGGCAAAGGAAGAGGGAAAAGCAAGCTCTCTGCTGAGTGGGGAGCCAGATACAGGGCTTGATCCCAGAACCCTGTGATCATGACCTAGGCTGAAGGCAGCCAGTTAACCGACTGAGCCACCCAGATGCCCCTAGATATCACTTTTTATCGACAGCACCTAACAACCCCTCTACATCTACTAATTAGAGGTCCAAGGGACCTAGGGAGAACCAAAGCTTGATGAAGGAAGCTGGGGTTTCATTGCCTGCTCTAGAAGAAGCCATAGATAGTGCTGTTCAGATGCTGTCTTCGTTTCTATAGTTCTCCAATCTGCAAATACTTATGGAACATTTACCATGTACAGGTGTAAGGCAAATGGTACAGATAAAACACCACCAGTGTCTGTCCACACGGACCCTACTGTATAGGCAGGGGAGGGGGAAGACGCTAATTAAAATATAATGTAAGTGTAAAAGCAAAAAAGTATGGGTGCTCTGAAATCGATTAGGAGTATGTAAATCAGTATGTATGTAAATCAGTCCTAGGGGAGGGAGTCAATCAGGGAAGGCTGCCTGGAAGAAGTAATGCCTAAGCTAAAAGGAATTGAGGTGGAGGGTGGAGAAATTAGCCAAGGAGGGGGAGATGGGGGAGAAAGGAAGGAAGAATGATTCCTGGTAGAGCTAACAGGTGAAAAAACAACCCACCAGAAAGGAAAGCTAAAGAAAAGGTCAACGGATATGATGATGAGGTGGCCACTGTCTTTTCTTGGAGAAAAGACAATTAGGTAACATGATTAGACACAGAAGCCAAATTGCAAGGGGTTCGGGGATAAATTGCTATTAAGGAAGTAGAGAAAGAATTGTGGACTATTCCTTTTGGACTCTCACAGAAAGGGAGAAACTGAGACTATTCTGGTGAGTAAGCACTAGGAGAAGAGCACAATTTTAGCACAGCTTTAACTGAGTGGCTTTGCTGAAGAAATATTTAAATCCCCATAACTCTCCCACTGGTCAGACACAGGGGAGCTGGGCACCATCAGTCTCTTACAAAACACATCTGCAGGAATTTTCATGGACTCTGACAGGAATCTGAATAATGGAAATAAAACAGGATAACCTCCTCCATGTTCAGTGGCTGGTGGTAGTCCAACGGATCTTACCTGAAGCAGGGCCATGAAGTTGCTATCTCTGGGGTGTCTCGAAGGCTCCCCAGCCTTAAAATTATCCACTTAGCGCTACAGGAATACTCTCATTAAAGGAGCAGGACTTTTGGTTAAATGTTGTCTTATTTCCTGTTGTACCATCAAGTTCTCTGAAAAATACAAGTGTCTCTTAAGGCCTGCAAATGACTCACACCTGAGCGTGTAAAGAGACCACCGGTTTCTTGGTTCCTTCCTGGGGGGTGCAGGGGAGAGCAGGAATGCAGAAATTAAGAACATGAGTATGGAGAGGCATGGAAGGGGTGGGAAAGAGTGAATACAAGCTTGTCCTTTTCAGATTCCTTCCTGGTCCTTGCCCCCAAGCTGGCCTAACTCAGAGAAAAGGCAAAGAGGAGTGACTATACCCAGCAGACAACGGGCAAGGCAGGAGTGTGCCTTTCCAATGTAGGAGGTTCCTTGTTTTGAGGGGCACAATTTTTTTTTAATTTTTTAATGCTCTAAAATACTCAGAAGTGTTTTGGATGAGATTTCCATCTTCGCTTCTCTAAATTGATTCAGCCTCCAAAAGTCGGGAACCAAAGGAACAATATCCATGAGGACGTTATTTCTTTGGAAGAATTTCCAGTTTGTGGGTCAAAGCTAGGGTGGCCTACTTACCCCAGGGATCGCCTTGTCACCTAAGGTAAAGAGCTAAAATCCACTAAGAAGCAAAATGACAAAGGGCTCATATCTGTAACATCTGACATTTCTGAGGCTGAGCAAACGTCCGTGACAGCTGAAGTTCGCTGATTCATAGCCCAGGAATCCACACACTGGTAGCCTTAGTATTGAGTCCAGCCATAGAAGGATTTCTTGGATTGGAAAGATTTTGTTTTTCGTCTCAACGTCAATGCCTGGGGATGGGACCTGTTCTCTCCAAGTCAGCCCCAGGTGTCATAACCTCCAACAGTTCATAGAAAGCAATATTTTCACATTCCCGTTTCTTACCTGGTTCTGGCAAACATTTGAGTTTGGGACCTCTGGTTTATCCAGACTGACATGGAACACAAACCATTTCTCTCCCATTAGGTAGAGCTCCACAGCCGACCGTTTGGTGCTGGTAATTGAGCAACGAGAGCACGAAAAACCGAAAAACCACAACTGTGTGCAATACCCCTTGTAATCAGACTCTTACCAAAACAGGAGACCAAAAAAAAAAAAAAAAAAAGTACAACGAGGCCTGCGGGTCCCAACATAAGCCATGTGACCACAGCTTTGAAACCATGTTTCAACAGAAGTATCGACCAGCACTGGTCACCATCCAATCTCGCCCTGCGTCCTCAGCTCCCGCAAGACCCCTGCCATCTGGAACGTCACAGAACACAAGCCTGGCAGCCAGCATCCAAGCCAGGCCTGGCAAAGGAAACAATGCCTCTATTCAGGGGATCTGTAGTAGGCAACTAACACGCAAGTTGGAGCCTTTCGCATCCAGCTCTGAGTCAGACCAGCTGCTTGGTAGCTCCTGAGGACACCTGCAGGACGCAACACAGAAACCGCCACCTCCCATGTGTCTGTATGCCCTGGCCCAGGGGAGTTCTGCTCCCGACCCTGCACCCCGCCACAGTTCCACATGATGCCTCCTATCACAGCCCGTGCAGAACCCAAGAACCAGAAGGCGAGGGCTTTGGGGAAGCTTTGCAAGTCCTCTTGTTCAATCTCAGCCCCAGCTTGCTCATCGATGAGAGATGATCAGGCCCCGGAAGTTGATACGGCACATCCAGAGCTCATCATACAAGTGTCTTAATGGGTACTAGAACCTCCATCTCAAAGACCTCCGCTGTGGAAGCGGCCCCCTGTGACAGAGCATCATGCCTTTAAAGACGCCTGCATCCTTCTGGAGCCTAACCCGGTGTCTTGGACTGGTTTTCTGCCACACCTGCGGGTGCAGTCTGGCTCACTTGAGGTCATCATCAGGGTTTGGGTCAAAGCCCACCTAAAATAAAAGGCTCCTTGGCCCTGCCTGGCCTTCTGTGTGTCTAGTCCCATCACGGATGTGGCAGGAATACTGACTGGCTGGGGACAGGGCTCTGGAGTTTGGAATTCCATTCACCACTCATGGAGGTCATGTACAAAGATAAATACCTACCTCTTTTCTTTCCCTTAAGATTTATTTATTTATTTGAGAGAGAGAGAGAGAGAGGGCACAAGCAGGGGGAGCAGCACAGAGGGAGAAACAGGCACCCCGCTGAGCAAGGAGCCCGACGTGGGACTTGATCCTAGGGTCCTGGGATCATGACCTGAGCCGAAGGCAGACTGAGCCACCCAGGTGCCCCAAAAGTGTTTTTTCTTTGTACACTGTGCCTTTTTTTCTCCCCCTGGAGCCCTTGTATGTTGCCCTAGTCCCTTCTCCTGACCTTGACGGCCATTCTCCTAGAGGGATCATCTAAAATAAACAAAATAACATCCTGTATGGCTGACTTCCCTGTTTTGTTTATTTGTATGCAGTTTCAAAATCTACATTATCCAGAGTCCAGTAATATCAGTTAAAATAGATAAAATAACCAGATATGACAATTATGCTCATGTCTATAAAACATAAGGGTATTCTTTACAGGAACAAATGGCCTCATTACATTGTTTTGAAAGAAAAACTATATTGGACTTCAGTGTCTTATGGGGACACATAATTACCATAGATGGAAGGGGCTGCCTGTAATTAATTTTCTCTAGTTCTTATTCTCATTGTTCAGCGCTTACAAGACCAGGTCTATGATACTTTGGGGATGCCCTATTGACCTCTGAGAATTTCCCTTCCTGATCGGCAGTGCTGTTGGGGTTCAAGGAGGGTATGTCTTTGTTCTCCCTGACAGCATCTGTGTCACTGTCATGGGGTTGGGGGATGGGGCACTGGGAATCCAATATGGAGGGTTCCATTCACTGTATTATTATACCGTGGCCAGTCATCAAATAAGAAGCAACAGGGGAAAATAAACAAAAAAGAAAAAAAACACAGTGAAAGGAAGTCTGTTCAGCAGACAATGGTGGCCCACTCAATGTCCCTCCTATCCGCCCTGCTTGGGGGGCAGTGTGCTATTTGAGGGAGACACGGAGTCCATCCCTAACTCTCAGGTTTACCCTGACCAATCACCTCAGGCACAGTAATCTTAGCTTCCTTGCCATAGAGTTGTTGTGTTTGTTTGTTTTTTAAAGATTTTATTTATTTGTTTGTCAGAGAGAGAGAGAGAGCACAAATGGGGGAGCGGCAGGCAGAAGAGAGGGAGAAGCAGGCTCCTTGCCTAGCAGGGAGTCTGATGCAGGACTCTATCCCAGGACCCTGGAATCATGATCTGAACCAAAGGCAAATAGATGGTTAACAGACTAGCCACCCAGGTATCCCCAGTGACTGGTTTAGACAACCCAAACCTATGCCACTCACCACTCCCTTCTATAGCCAATAAACTGGCTTAAGATTGGGCACTGAGACATGAGATATTTGCTGGGGCTTCTGGAAGAGGTCACTCGCTCCTCTGATAGAGTTGCCAGAAGCCAGTTCTCTCTCTCTCTCCTGCTGGACAGTGCGTTGTGCATGTGAAGTTAGCACTGCCGCAGACAGTTAACCACCATGAGAGAAACTGCATTGCTGAGGATGAAACTCAACCACAGAGGGCAGATTAGAAAGAAAATGGGTTCCTGACATCACTGAGCGGCTAAACCAAATCTCAATCCAGTTATGCAAGCTAATAAAAAATTCTCTTTTGTACGAGCCAATCCAAACTGGGGTTTCTCTTTCTTGCATAATAAGAGCCGTAAGTGACAGACCATTCTGGACAGCTAATGAGGAGCACGCTAGAGGACTTCTAATCTTGCCGCCGGCTTTACCACATGCCCAGCCCCTAAAGGACAGCGGGTAAAGGAGGCCCAGAATACACAGACAACCAGTACTTGCTCCCCCATTTCCTCAAGCTGGCTGCCTAACCAAGTCAGAAGACAGCCTGGAAACCCCATCTCCTGCAGGGTCAAGTCTTGCCTGTCTGACGGCAGTGATATAGCCAAGCACAGAGACCCAACGGCGGGGGATGCTGAGCAACCTCAGTGACACAGACAGGGCAGAGGCTCTGAGGGACAGGACGTGGGTCCTCTACTCCCAGTATGGTGCTGCCCCACCATCCCTGACAGAACCTCCTGAGGGACCTGGGACGGGAACATCCTTGTCACGAGGGGGGTTTGCCTCCTTGCAAAAACAGCAAGACTTGAAGGCAGGAAAAAGTAAAAGCACCCCCAGGAGCGCCCACTCACCTAAAGACCCAAATGAAAGGATCCCAGGGAACTGTGCCCTCAGGCTCCAGGGAAAAATAAAGGATTCAGGTGCTGAAGGGACTATGAATTCCTGAGGATACAAATCAGGGCTGATCCTCATAGTCTGAGGTAGTGGGATTTCAGAGCTCACTTTACAAAAACACAAATGGACATATGAAATCACCTTGGCTGGCAAAAAAAAATAAATAAAAAGGGGCACCTGGGTGGCTCAGTTGGTTAAACGGCTTCCTTTGGCTCAGATCATGATCCCAGGGTCCTGGGATGGAGCCCCACAATGGGCTTTCTGCTCAGCGGGGAGCCTGCTTCTCCCTCTCTCTCTTCCTGCAACTCTGCCTACTTGTGCTCTTGCTCTCTCTCTCTATCAAATGAATAAGTTTTTAAAAAGAAGAAAGAAAAAAGAAAAAAGAGAGAAAGTATTATATAAACAAATGTATGTGCCAAGTAAGATGATGTAGACTTCACATTACCTATACTAAGAGCTTTGCTTTGGAAGAAAGGAAAGGAAGGAGCAAGAGAAAGTCCTGAGTTAGTTTTCTGCACAGGATGGGACCGTCCTGGTGCCAAGACCCCCTGTGACTCCATCCACAGGATCCAGGCTGTGCGTGATGGAGAGGAGACTGTGCAGGTTCTCCTGTACACAGAGCACTCGTCTGACTTTCTTCAGAAAGTGAGATTAGGGGATCTGGCTCATGTCCAGAGGACAAAAGTCATAAGATCTAAAGAAGGTGGAAGGGAGGGGGGACTTGAACAGACAGGCTTACAGTAAAGAAAGAAAATGAAGAACATTGGGTAAAACTGTCCAGGTCCAGCTGCATTTGGTGACAGCAAGGGGCTCTCTCCTCACCTGGTGATCCTATTTTCAAATTCTTTTTTTTTTAAAGATTTTATTTATTTATTTGAGAAAGAGGGAGAAAGAGGGAGAGAGAATCCCTCTCCCCATGATCCTCAGATCATGCCCTGAGCCATGGACACTTAACTGAGCCACCCAAGTGCCCCTATTTTCAAAATCATTTTAAAGAACTTGCACTATTCAACCTTACTACCTCTCATGACAAGAACTGTGATCTACCCCTGTAAGCCCTAAAAATCTTGCGTTTGCCATATCCAAGTAACCGCACAATGAACATAGGGAGCCTTCATGAGACTATAGGTTTAGGGGTTTAACTGAGGGCAAAAGCCAAAGAATTTACCTCCATACCAAAATGACGGAAGGCACTTTTTGGCAGAGAAGTCCTCTGAAAGAAGAAGTCTCCTCCTTTCTGTGTGTACGGTGGTCATCCTGAGGGAAGGACCAGGATGAACCGTGCTGACACGAAGCTGTTGGGAGGACCCCACACTGCCAGGCTATTTCAGGACCACTGCACTTATAAGCCTGAGCCTCAATGGGGTCATGCATCCTCACTGGGGCAGGCTAGGTCGGCAGGAAGAACATGGGTTAGAAAGCACGTTTTCATCCCCGCTCTGGCCCCATGATGCTGACTAACCACAGACACCTGACCTGATTTCTTTGTCCTAAGTTTCATTTATCAAATGATGTTACACTAGATTAGATGGCTTCTTCTCTCATGTCAAATGTCAAATTCGTTTGAACTGTCACCATGGCCCAAGCTGATCTGGCCCCTTCCCATCTCTCTGGCTCGTCTTTCCTCTGATCAGTCCCCTTGCAGTTTTGGGAATGCACTAGGACCATTCTCACCCCAGGGCCTTTGTATCTTCTTGCCCTCTGCCGGGAATGCTCCTCTCCAGAATATTCATCACCTGTCTGGCTTCCTCACACCTTTAGGAGAGACTAATATCACAATCTCAAACTAATCTCACAGTCTCCTCAGTGAGGACACACAATTGCAAATCCTCCCTCCGCCCCCACCACCCACAGACATGGACGATAATACTTATCCCCCATTTTAGACACAATTTTTTTTCCTCCCTTGCACTTAACAGAATCCCACCTATTCTGTTTTTTACTTCTTTGTTTATTGTCCATCTTTCCCACTAGAATGTCAGTGCTCCAAGGGCAGGGATTTCTTGAGTTCCTCATTTTAGTTCTTTATTTTTTTTCTTATGAGCAGGGCTCTCTATCTTCTCTTATCACTGGTGTATCCCCAGCACCCAGAAGAGAGCCTGACAGGTAACAGGAACTCGGGAAGTTTTGCTGAATGGATGCAGACACAGATGGATGCAAGGGGGGTGAGTGGGGTACAGCCCTCTACAGCGTCTTCCAGCTCTGAGGTCTGTGCGCTGTGGTGCTTCTCGTGGGAGGGCTCTCCTCCACTACCACTGTACCAGGATGGACTCCACCACCTCCAAATATCGTCTGTGAGAAATGCTTTCTATTGGGATTCAGTTCTATTTTCTAGAGTCAAAATTAATATCACTTGGGGGGCACACAGTTACATCCATCTCCCCTAATTCCTTATGTAAAATTCCTAGGGAAAACAGAAGTGAGCTTCCCTACCGCTAAGATACCACATTATTTAACCTCAAGTGAAAAGAGGTTAGCAGGTGCATTTCCTAAGGGCTCCACTAGATGGCAACATGGTCAGCGTCCACGGGTACCCAGGCGTGAAATTTACTAGCAACACACGCAGGAGAGCAGCTCCCACAAGCCCCTCCTGTCCTCCTCCACACACAGCACTGGCCTCTTCTCCCCTGGTAGCCTGGTAATTTTCAACCACTAATTTACAATCTGTTCTCATACGGTTCATGCTTACTCGCTGAATACATCTGACTTACCACTCCAGCCTTGGAAGCTTTGCGTATGCTGCTTCCTTCTGCCAAAGTGCAATACTTAACCTCCTTTTGAAACTCCCTCTCTTGCCCCCCCCCACCCCCACCCAAACTCACTTCTTCCAGGAAACCTTCCCAACCAAGCCTGGCTCTGATCCCAACTGCACGGATGTCCTAAGCTACAGTCACAGGCATATAGCCATTTTCATATATTTGATAGAAGGTGCCTGGATACATAGGTAAAGAAAGCAGACAGAGAATCACACACACAGCTCTAGGCATCTGGTAAGCAAATGTACATTTATCATAAATGATGTGCAGGTGACCACTTTCCATACAAAAAAAAAAAAAAAAGAAGAAGAAGTCATGGCTCTAGGAAATTGCATTGGCTGCCAAGGTTCAATTAATGGGCTAAGAAACTAGATATACTGATGCTTAGCTATGTCTTCCAGTTCCTAACCCCCTCCTCGTATTCAGCCGAAGCTCCAGAAAGTCTTTTGAGCAAACAAATTTTAGAGGAACTTCAACAAATATCTGGCATAGAGTTGAACAAGTGTGCAAAATCCTTACATAACTTTAAGGGCTATTTAAATTGTTTTATTTCCATGCTCAAGAAGTTTTCCAATTTACCTCAAAAATCAAACTGAGTCTACTTGTAGAAGCTTTAACTATGGCTGAAAACAAGCCCAAGACATGTTTTAAAAGTACAAAGGCCCATATACCTGTTGAGTGAAACTATTTATTGGCTGTTAGGGAGAACAGTATTCTGACCAACATCTACACAACAGGAGATGAAAAATAAAATGTCCCTGTGTTCACAGGTCACTGCCGGACGCGCCGGGACCCAGAGACATCTCACAGCTAACAAAGACATGGGAAATGTAAGAAGTAGAAACTTTAAGTGAAACAGCTCTCCAATCTTACCAGAGTCCCATTTCTGAAGCATTTTGATCCTTCACTTGTTTACAGAGAAACAATCGACATGCAAATTTCAGATGCCATTTTTTCCACCCACACTATTCTACTTCCCTCAGCTTAATGCCAGGTCCCCACACCCAGTCACAGAAAAAGAAAAGCGGTGATTTGTTTGACACAACCACTTTAAAGCCGTGACCAAATGCTACTCCCTTGCAGACAGCAACACCGTGTCACTGAGTCATTGGAACGTGAGTCTGAGGGCCATTTGAACTCACCGAGTTTCAGCATTTTTCCCCAGTCCTCCGTCAGGAGGACAGCTTTGGGTTGTCTTGGTTGTCACACAGCCAGGAGGAATGGACACGGCCACTTTGTTGATACCGATTCTATGGTAACTGTGTCGCCTTCAGGAAGAAGTCAGTCTTCCCCAACAATAATTCCCAAGAATTTATACCATCCTTAAAAAAAAATCCACCGTACGCTTCGCGAGCACACAGAAGAAACCGGTCAACAAGAGTCACTTTAAAAGTTGTCTTGCTTGTTATTCTGGGAGCTGGCTTTCGTCACCTGTAGTGGAATGCATTAGGTAGCCTTTAATTGTGAATCCAGAGAGGTCCCCATTTCCACAATGGGGAGAGCCCGCACTTGCCGCCCGTAAGTGCAGGCTCCACAGAAACACAGGGATTACCTGTGATTGGCGAACAGGAGATATTTTCAAAATCAAGCAGAAACAGGAAGTCTTAACGTTTCAACATGTTAGAAAAGAGGAGCCGATACTTAAAAAAAAAAAAAAGAGGAGCCACTCCAATCATAGATGCTGCCTGGGGAAAAAAAAAATCAAAAAAGCTCTTCATTCCTACCTGGCCAGTATAAACATGAATGTCTATTAATAGTAACTACTGCTCAGAGGTATTCTTGTTCTCAAGAGAAGCAGAGAACAGAGTTTGGACAATGTTGCGACTGAAAACCATTAGCCTTTCACTTGTGAAAGGAGTGTAAGGTCTTTATAAAGAATGTGACTGTATCCAGGCATACACAATACACACAGGTCCTTATAGAAGGATCTATGTGCATATATGATCCAATAATCTCTTCAGAAGCTTGTTTATTTGCCTGAGCATTTGGCAGTCATCGCCACCCACAAACTGTTCCCTTATCCATCCCCACTGGGCAAGCTTCTACCAGTCCGGCAAGGCCCACTTCCACAGGCACTGCCTCTATGAAGACCTTGAGTGTCCCAACCTGCTATATAAGATCTCACCTTCTTCCTTTAGCCCCCCTGGCACCTCCCTTGAACTTCCCAGGGAAGACTTTCTGGGTACCTATCACAGCTGTCCATAAATGACCTTTATTGGCCTATCTGTCTTATCCCGAACTACACAGTAAGTTTCTTGACTTTATTTTTATTCTCTGTAGCACTGATACTGTCCTAAGGTTACCAAATACATGGCAAAAAAAAAAAAAAAAAAAAAAAGATACCAAGTGGAAAGCAAAGGACAAATACTCTGGAGTCCGTCCTGGTTCACATTCCAGCAACACCACTTCCTGGTTTTATAAAATTGCAAATTATGTCACCTCTCTGAGCAATTTTATTCTCTAGACAAATGCAAATAGCATCATCATCGGCCTCATAGAATTGCTGTCAGGATGTGAAGGGGACAACGGGAAGCAAATTACATCTTGCCTGATGCACATGGCGGGCTCAAGGAGCAATGAGCATTACTATCGATCTGAATTATAAACCAAATGCCTACTACTGATTCTGGGAGAAGGTGGAAAGAGACACCAGATACACATCAATTTACAGATATGTTATCATTTCTTACAGTCTTCAGACGACATTATCGTGTGACTAACTCATGGCGGTTTGAAGCTTACACCCGAGAAAGCATCCTTCCGCATTCCCTGTGTTATGTCCCCAAATTCTCCCTGGCCCCTTCGTGCTATGACAATCCCATCAGAGACTAAAGGTCATAGGAGCGGCCAAGAGACCACATGCCTCCTCTTGGAAGGACAAGATTCTGAATCCTGTGACTGTGCGAACCCTAACCCATTGGCTGGAGGGGCTGGAGCTACACTGTGTAAACCTGGGAAGGGAAGAATGAAGGAGGCGGCCTACGGCACCACAGAAAACATCTGCCAACATGGCGGCATGGCCCTCACACATGCTACAGGCCTCGTGGCCTGGTGACCGAGGCACCAGTTCAGATTTAACTTTGCTATGGCATGTAGGAATGCAGCTGGCTATCTTTTCTGGGGAGCACAGCTCAGCACCCCAATCCCCCAATCACCCACTTCTGACACTGCTAATGATTAGAAGCCATCTTCTACGGTATTTCTTCACTATCTGGTGGCAACCACACGACTCTGGAACACCAGAGTCTTCTCGTCCATGTACATGTGCTCCAGGTTATCTAGGCACTGTCACTAATATTATCTCACTGTCCCCACACCCAGGGCAAGGGGGTGGCCATCCCAGTTTCCACAAACACTGGCAGAGCCAACAGGACGTTGCAAGCCCTGCCCTCCCAGAACTACCTCCTGGGCGCACACTCTCTCTGGCCTAGTTTCATCGACTGTGTATCACGTACCTCAAGAAAAATACTGCCTGACAGTTACCCACATCCTTATCGGCTGCACATTCAACAAAATCACCACAACAATCATGAAATTTGTGCCTGCATGAGAAAGATACCTGCATCTGTGTACTTTATCTGATTTTATAGCCTTAGAGACAGAACTGGAGATGGCTACAAAACACCTTGACCTTCCCGCCCTGGCATTTCCAAGATGCTCCCTAGTCCCTGGGGTACGCTGTCCCAGCCACCAAGAAGAGGGATGATCCCCTTCCCCTTTAGGTCTCTCCAGACCTCCTCTCCTCTGCTTCCTCCAGCCACCTCAACTCTTTCAGTGCCTCCCAAAAACCATGGCCCCCACCACAGCCTCCTCCTCAACTGGACTTGCTTCTCTGTGTCCCCCTGCTCTTCTTCAAGGACGAAGAAGTCATGGGCAGAGCAGGGAAGAAAGTGGGCCAACTGCGAATCATTCCAGATGAATCAGTGCCTGAGTTTGGCAAGGTGCTCCAGAAGATCTCACAGATGCTGCCACAGAGACAGCAGGTGGTCAGACCCACCCTCTCTCACCAGGGAGGCTCGGTGCTGGCAGAGAAGCACGTGGTTTGTGCCCAGACCTGGGTGGGAAAATCCCACTGGTGTCAGGCACCCTCTCAATCCTAGGAAACACGCATGATGCTCTCCCCACATTCATTCAGTCCTCACTGAAACCCCGGGAGGTGCATGCCGTGATTCCCAGGTTATAGGTGATAAGCGTGACCTCCGCATACGTAAGGTACCTGCTCAGTGCAAATGCCAGCCTGGGAACCCAGGTCTGGCTTGCCCTGAACCTGTTGGCTTTACTCTCTTCATATCATATTCACCAGTGTCCTTGGCTGACCAGACAGAAAGCACCAACAGCTCAAGCGTCTAGAAAATAAAAGGAACACCTGGCAACCCACCTTTCCAAGCCAGGAGAGCAGTGCGTGAGACAGTGTGAGTTGGAGCCCGGGGTGGGTGGAGGGCAGGCCAGTGCGGGCATCAGAGACAGGACTTGGGGCTGCGGCAGGGGCGTGACTTCTCAGATCTGTTCCCGTGTCGGCTGCTGTTCTCAGCCTTCCCCCCGAAAACGGGTGCACAAATTAATAAGCATGGGGGTGGCAGACCTTTCTATCATATTGTATGTGTTTCTAAGTTTCAAGCATAAATTTTATACAATGCTACTCAGAGCCCCTCCTCCCACCAGACAGGACCATCTTTCCCCTTTCTTTCTTAAAATTCACATAACCTCAGTGTTGGCAGGACCTTGGATATCCAACCTTGTTGCACAAGCAAGGAAAATGAAGCAGCCCAAGGAAGCCCAAAGTGTGCCCCAAATCACACCGCTAGCTGGTGAAACCATGCAGCTGCAGTGACGACCAGATCCTAGGACTCCAGAAGGAGCATTTATGTCTGTCTGCCTCAGACACAGGCTCCAAGCTCTCTTCACACCCGCACCACCAATGAAAACACTAGATCAGCATTTACAAGGCAAAAAACACAAAACCACCGAGCATCTGCTCTAATAAATATGCTGGCGCTTGAAATGTGGTTTACTTTCTGCTGAACCGAATATAAATGGAATCCCGACACTTTCTAGCATTCTTCCATTGCAAACCTCCCTGTGAAACCGAGTGTGAGCCTGAGCGAGGAAACACTAAACTAATTAAACTTTCCATTTGCCAAGAAAAACTCTCCAATTGCATAGTCAATTTCTCTATAAATTTCTAGAATTTCTAGTTAATATACAACATATGATATTTCCCAAGCTGAATTCCTCCGCATCCCTCCCCTGCCAAGCCCCATTATTCTTCTCTGTGTTTTAACCTCTCTGGCTTCCACTACCACCCTGTCCATGGTCACTGCGGATTCCTCTCCCGCCCGGGATGGTCATTCATTCACCAAGTCTCACCGCCTGCCTGCTGTGCTTCCGCTGTTCTCCTTCTCATTTGGATTCTGTGAAACCCTTTGCTTTAGAGGTGGCACAAAGTGGTTTCTTGAAAAGACAACTTTCCAGGGAATGCCAGCAAGCAGTTCTACTGGTCCTTCCTTCTTTAGAGGATAGAGAGCTTTGTCAATATGCAGGGTTTTGGGGTTTTTTTAAGATTTTATTTATTTGTCAGAGAGAGAGAGAGAGAAAGAGAGAGAAACACAGGGAGGGGGAGCAGCGGAGGCAGAGGGAGAAACAGGCTCCCTGTTGACCAAGGAGCCCAATGCAGGGCTGGAAACCAGGCCCCTGAGATCATGACCTGAGCCAAAGGCAGATGCTTAACTGACTGAGCCACCCAGATGTCTCTGTCATTATGGTTATTTCCAAACCTAAAGTAAAAAAACAAAGCAAGGCAAAACAAAACAAAAACCCCAAAACATAACTTTTTGAAACTTGTCTGTTTAGAGAATCATCAGAAACTACGGCATATCTTGAGTAAAGGTTCTCAGATTTTTCTCTTCAGGAAGAACACCTATCAGGTTTGACCATTTGCAGGGAGGCTTCTCTAGGGCCCCGTATCTCACCCACCCATTAGTCGTGCAGACCGGAAACCTCAGTGTCACTGTGGACCCTCGCTCCCCCTGCCCGCCCCCAAACCCTCCTGTTTCCCCACCTCTGAAGTGCCCCTTCTGCCTCCCTCATCACTAACCTCCAGCCAGGCTGCATCCTCGGGCCAGAACGGCTCCTTCCACTTAGCTGCTCTCCCAGGACATTGTCCCAAAGTGTGACTCTGTCACCTAACACCACCATCTGTGCCTAGATCCGAGTTTAAAATAGGCTTCCACATCCTCATTCATGTGCCATCGTCTGCACGGGACTTGGGGTGCCCCCCAGTCCTGGCCACAGCCAGCTTCCCACTGTCCTCCCTCTGGACCTCCGCTCACCCGCACTCCCCAGCCTCTCATGTCCTTTCCACAATTCTCAGTCACAGACCACAGCCAGTGTCCTGAGGCTCAGCTCACATGAGGCCGGCAGGATGCTGGTAGCCAGAGACCAGCTCCCACTCCTGACTCCCTATGCCACTTGGAAGCTTTTGCCTAGCATTTAGCACATTTTGCTCCATGGGACAGCCACTGCTGTCCCCATTTCCTGCTCTGTACTCCACTGTACCTTAGCAGATGACAGGGAGGTTGCTCCATTCATTTGACAGCATCTACCTGTATTTATCCAGTACCTACTGCATGCTCGGTACTGACTTAGACACCGGGAACAGAGCATGAAGGAAAATACACAAGGTTGCCTGAGCTATGAAATTAACATTCAATGGGGGAAAGAGACAGCACCCAGCAAAACACATAAATAATTGAAGGACAGATGGTGAGAGGTGCCAGACTGGAAATGAACAGGGAACAGTGACGGAGCCCACTGGCAGAGGTGGCATAGAAGTGTGCCAAGAGCCAGAGGAAAAGCAGGCCAGGCGGTGGGAGGAACAGGTGCACCAGCCCAAGACGGGACAACTCAGCACGCTGTAGGGAAAGGAGCAGAAAGGGGGCCGGTGGGGCTGCATGCTGGAAGCACAGGGAAAAAGGGTGTGAGAAGCAGATGGGAGTCAGGCAAAGGCCAGAACAGATAGTGCCATATGGGACATGGTGAGAGGTTTATATGGTGAGAATGTGAAACAGGACCAATGTCTGGAAGGCAGAGTGGCAGGAAAGATCAAAACCTGAAAACTCCACATGTCCTTTGAACCACTTCCAGGAATACATCCAATGAAACAGGGACAAGTGTGGGCAGCTGTAGTCCAAGGGAGTTGTGTGTTGTTCTTATAATCATGAGGGAGACTGAAAGCAGCCCAAGCATCTGCCTGGGGGATGGGCTAAGTGAATTACAGCATGTCCATATCATGGCACATAATACAGTCTTTCAAACCGATCATGCCAAGTAATTAATAACAAGCGAACTCTTCACAAAGCCTACAAAGCAACAGATAAAAGAAATTTTATTAAGGATCATATAATTTTTGTAGAGAAAAACTAGAGGTGTACATAAAAAGCCTGGAGTGATAGTCTCCGAAGATTTTTCCTGGGTGGTGAAATTAAGGAGTACCTCCCCCACCCCCCACCATTTTTCATTCTTTCGGTTAAATGATAGTTGATAAATAAACTAGACAAGCATGTGATACTTTCGTAATAAACAACAACAACAAAAAAGATTTTAAAAACCTTTGAGTAACAAGAAGGCATAGCAGGTTAGGTATCCTAGGAGATCAAAAAATAAACAGAGGTGGCTGATCCAAAGATGGGCCAGGGCAAGCTTCTGTCTTTTCAGGGAATCTTCAAAGCCAAACAGAAAAACAAACCATAAAAACTCCCAAGAACTCAGGGCAGGAAGTGTGTCATTCCCTTCTTGTTATCCCTCTGACTCAGCACTGACTGTTGGCCCTTCTAAGCCTTGTCATGAAGAGGTTACAGATAGGAGTTTGAAGATGACAGTGCTGTGGAAACCTCACCCAGGAGCTCCCAGCCCTGCGGGGGATGTCTGAAACACAGACCCAAATCTTCCAAAGGGAAAAAAAAAACTCTTCCCCATTCTCCTTTAGATTCATGACAAGGGAGACCAAGATATTCCCCAGTATATCCCTACAGGTTAAACAAGATTAAGTTCCTGTCTGTTCCTTTTCTATCAGATCGGCTGCAGATAAGACACAAGCACGCTGCCAGTGGTGTTCCAGACTCTTTCCCAAACAGGTTTGAAAATGCAATCAACAGTTCGGACAAGTTCCAGCACGTCTCGGGGCACTCGGATCCTGGCTTACGCATGCCCACAGTGAAAAAACTCACTGCAGAGGCTCACGCCACTACCAATCTACACCCCCCCCCCCCCCCGCCCCCAGGCCTTCCTGGGTCAGGAGGGTGGTTTGCTTCCTCTGCACTGTTTGGCCAGCCTCCCAAGCTCAGCCCTCCACCGCCATTCAAAGAGCACAGCGGGCAAATAATTTGCTAGCAGACGCCACATACTTCTCTTAGTTGTTTTTTTTGTTGTTGTTGTTGTTGTTTTTTAATAATCCCCTGGAAACCACAGAGCTGAGGAAAACCCATATGCAGGACTATTCGACAAAACAGAAATTTTCAACTCTGGAAACCCTTCAGTTTGTAAGGCAAGGTAAATCAGAATCGGAACATGGTGACGATTACCATTCAGAGCTCCTGCCCTCCCACATTTAGTCAACGAATGTTTATTGAGGTCTTACTGTGCCTTGTGGTAGCCCTGAAGATTCATGATAAACAAGGAGCCAGAGGTGGTCATGTGCATGTATTCAGGTGATGGCACTGGGGGTGTGGAAGGAGGGAGGCATACACTTCCAAGAAATTCCAACAGGTCCAGCCCGCTGAGAACAGGTTATTAGGATCCTGCCTCTAAGGGCTGTTTAAAAGTTAAGACTTAATTAGAACTCCAGTACAGTATATTAGGCAGGGGATGACACCATCAGATAGGCATTTGATAAAGACCAATGATAGCACAGGAAGCCAGACTGCTGTGGGGGTGGGATTGGGGGGACAACCCATCCACCCTTAAAGTAATCTAGATAAGAGGTGATGGAGGTGGCTTGATCTTGGTCGGTGGCAATAGACAGTGACAAGCCGTGTGCAGATTCTACAGCTATTTCATATTGGCAATACTGATCACAGGGGCATGGGATGGGGCATAAGGATCAGGTAGAGGGAGATGCCTTGTAGATTTCGGGATAGTCAATTGCATGATTCACTGGGAGGAGGCTGGAAGAGAGGGTTGGTAAGTTTACCTCACTACACAGTGAAATTGAGTTGCCTGTGGGACAGCAGCTGGACATGCAGGTCTAGAACCTGGACAAGAGATTGGGCTTGAAATATAAAATTAGACGTCACTGCCAGGGAGGGAATCTGGAGGCTCAGGAATGGGTAGGAAGAGAGTAGAATCAGAAGAACAGCAGCAAAGGCAGACCAAGGCCAACATTTGAAGGGACAAACAAGAGGGACGTGGCCTGCAAAGGAGATGAAAGGGAACAGAGAAAGAAGCAAGGAGATAAGCAGGAAAGTAGGTCATCAAGGAAAATGGACAGGACTTGATATTGGATTTGCTGTGTAGCCCCACGGGGAGGAGGAGAGGGACTCGAGTTCACCTAGGCTTTGGGATTAAGAGCTGTGTATCCCATGTGCTAACTGAGAGGGGCAAATACAGGGGAGAAGCAGGTGTGGGGGGCTAGTGGGAGTGGGGGAATGAAGATGCCCATCCCTAGAGGAAGTGTAAAACAGACAACAGCATAAATGAGCGTGGGATCTAGGAAAGATGGATTCCATAGATTAATTGGGAGTCATTAGCTGGTATTCAGTATTGATTCCACGGGACTAGATAAAATCATCTGGACTCTCAATCCTGGCCACCCAGTAGTAGAGTCAGGTAACAAAAACAAACAAGTGAAACATTTTAACAACGGATGTTCATGGTCTTCCCTGGGGATTCTAGATTCATTAAAGAGGGCCTACCCACCCCTGCATTTTTTGCAGACCAAGCCAGGTTAAGAATCATTGCCCAGAGTGTGGAGAGGAGCCAAGGATGGAGCTAGGGCCCCTCAGAATGTAGAGAGCCTCCATAGGAGAGATTACCGATGTAGGTGGAAAAGAGAAAGCCAAGTCAAGAAGGCGTTTTAAGAAGCGGGAGGGATGGACGATGCTGAATATGGCAGAGGCTCTTGAGGATGGAAAAGTGGCTATGGGATTGGTTAAAAAGGAGGTCTCTGGTTTTGGAGAGTGGCGGGAAGAGAAGGGACACTGAGAAAGGGAGACTGTATGCAGATACAACTCTTTTGGGGTTTTCGCTACACTGGAAAAGCAGGACAGGAGCCAGGAGGCTACTCTGGGGTGAAGAATTTTGCTTGTCATTTGCCTTTCCAGGCAGTGGATGAAAAGGCGCGTTCTGATGCTGACGAGGATGTGCCCAAGTGAAGAAAGCAGCTGATGTTGAAGAGGAGGGGGGATAATTGTAGGAGGGCTTCTAGAAGCCAGAGACAAAAAACCATTAACAGCCATTATTATATATATATAATGCACAATAACACTAGTTTCTAAGAAATCAAAATGGCCCAGACTATTTGTACTTCAAGATTTGGGCTGGATCTACTTGGTCCTTAAGCACTGAAGTGATTCTCATTTTCCCATTCTGATCCCAATCCCAGAGAACAACACCTCCCCCCCAACACAGACAAACACACACACACCTCACATATGGTCACTCACTCAGACCTGCAGGTAGAAGAATATTTTACCAATTATTATTTTTTTTAAGATTTTATTTATTTATTTGACAGAGATCACAAGTAGGCAGAGGCAGACAGAGAGAGAGAAGGGGAAGCAGGCTTTCCACGGAGCAGAGAGCCCGATGTGGGGCTCGATCCCAGGACTCTGGGATCATGACCTAAGCCGAAGGCAGAGGCTTTAACCCACTGAGCCACCCAGGCACCCCTTACCAATTATTTTTAAGTACACCTGCTATGAAGCAAACTTTGACCAGTTCTCATGACAGCTGCATTTTTATTTTTATTTTTTTTTGAAGATTTTATTTACTTATTTGACAGAGAGAGAGAGAGAGAGACAATACAAGCAGGGTGAGTAGGAGAGGGAGAATCAGGCCTCCCGCTGAGCAGGGAGCCCGATGTGGGGCTTGATTCCAGGCCCTTGGGATCATGACCTGAGCCGAAGGAAGAAGCCTACTGAATCAGCCACCCAGAGGCCCCATGCCACTTGAATTTTAGGGGAAAAAAAATCTCTATACCATAAGCATGGATTAGTTTCCTACATACTTCATACAACAAAACTTCAAAGGCAGAGGAAAGGCTTGAATGTTTACATATTCAAAGAGAACTTCCAAAAATGCAATTATAAATTAAGTGAAAATCACAGCTACAAAAACCAGGCTTGGATGAGGGAGTCATTGCTAAAACTCCATGAAGAAACAGGATATTTTATCCCAATCCTGACATTTGGAATATTCTTGCCAAATACCACATGAGCTGTTACTGTTCTAGCCTTAATTTAAAACATTTCAACCAGTAGGTGTAAAAGGAACACAGCACATAAGAGTATTGGCGTAGTGCCCTCAGGTTACACTATACTAGGCTGAACAAGTTTTATGGCTATTATACTAATTAAGGCAAAATGCACATAGTGGGGCTTGAAATGTTTACTGAATGAATAAAGTACATTACATTGGAGTCACAGTTTATGCAATAGAAAAAAAAAACTCAGGAGAAAACTGAAAAGGGATTATAGTCCCAGATTCATACACACGAATTGAATTCTAGAACAAAAGCTTGATGCAGTTGATGGAACATTAAAGGTACCACCTGAAGTCTCTTTAAAGGAACAAATTAAAAAAAAAAATCCTCATTCAACCACCTGCATAATATGATCAATGAATTCAGAGCAACTTCAAGAGCCCTAAATATTCACTTTCATCAGTTTTTGGAAACACAGTTTTGAGTATATGTAGTAAGTTATATGCATACTCTTCTCAAAATTCAGTGCCTCAGCTGAATACTTTTTTAAAAAAAAATATTTTACTTATTTCTTTCACACAGAGAGAGAGAGCACAAGCAAGGGGCATAGCAGAGGGAGAAGGAGAAGCAGGCTCTCCACTGAGCAGCGAGCCTGATGCGGGGCTCCATCCCAGGACCCTAGGATCATAACCTGAGCCAAAGGCTCAACCGAGTGAGCCACCCAGGCTCCCCTCAACTAAACACTTTAAACTTCCCAACTGTATAAACAACATACAAACAACTTATTTATGGCCAAGATCTTTGAACGTGTCATACACTGGAAACTTGGATGTGTCCAGAGTAAGTCAGAGTTCATAATATTTATAATTCAGTATAATAAATGCAAGTTAAAGTTAACCTGTTATAAAAGTATTCCAAAATGTCTCAAAATCAAAGAAAACAGTACTGTGCTAAAATCAAAAAATGCCTTTCCTAGCCTCCTCTTTTCCAATGGGAAGGAAAGAAAAACCCGAAGAATTCTTAACAGCAATAAAATCAGACTTTTTTTATAGCCCATGCATAACCACTTTCAAATGGTTTACTCCCTCACTTTAGAAAACTTCGTATTAAAAAAAAAAAAAGCAACTCACAAGCTTCTTTTAAAATCATTTATTTTGGCTAATTTTTATGGGTTTAATTTTCCTAACTTTGGTCTTCTTCCAAGCTATTCCAGAACAATCAATTTGTGGAACCACAGGAAGAGATCCTGCCCCAAAAATCAGAACCAGGAGGTGCACCAGCTACAAACACAGGCCAGGACCTCATCATCAGACCACATCATCAGACCACATCATCGGACCACCACGACAGCAGGCGCGGAAAAACTCAAGAGGGAGAGGCATTCACAAAGCCGTATCCCTTTCCTCATCTTGCTGGGAGGCCAAAAATGTAAACTTCTACGTGCTGTGATTTCCTCACCATGGGCATATCCATTGCTCTGGCATATCCTATATATTAAATCTGATGATGCTGGAGCATTGCTTCTCAACCTTAGTACTCCTGACATTTTGTGTCCGACAATTATAATTCATTACAGTGGAACTGTCCCATGCATTGTAATATACCCACCCACTAGATCTACCCACTAGATACCAGTAACATACCCTTCCCCTAGTTGTGACAAGCCAAAATATCTTCAGATATTGCCAAACATCCCCTGGGGGGAGTGAGGGAGGGCTTGGAAGAGGCAAATTGCCCCTGGTTAAGAGCCGCTGTTCTCAAGCTCTGGTTCTTAGTTACACTTTGGAAACACATGAGGAATCTTCAAAAATACTGATTTCTAGTCTCACCCTGAAAGATGGTAATTTAATTCATTCGGGCTGTGTCCTGGGCATCTGGATTTCTAAAAGCCAGGAGATGCTATCAGGAGCTAAGTACAAGAATCCGAGCCCTAGAGTACATCAATGACCCCAGGCAAGTCACCAAATCAATGTCACGCAACATCAAAATGCCTTCTATTCCCCCAGATTAGAGTAGTCCTTATCTTGGTACCAGAATCGACATGGTAACAGTAAATAGAAAAAAGCAGAGGAAACAGAAAAAGGGTAACGGTAGCTCTGACCTGTAAACTTCATTTCCCTTTTGATTGAACGGGAACTAGAGCATAAAGATTTAGTTGAATCCCAACGCTGCCCCTCACAAGCACGGGGGTACAGAAACCAAGCTGCAGCGGTAGAAAACACAGAACTATTTCTTCATGGTGTGGAAATGTAAGCTCTCCCAGAAAGACACTTTTTAACACGTGCCACTAACCCAGCCTTGGAGAAATGCTGAGTTCATTAAAAATAATACACAGACAATCTGTGGTCTGGGAAGAAACCCAGAGAACTCTCATGGGAACTCACTCAAGCCCTTCCTAGGTGGGTAGAGGGGTGGGGTGTTCGTCCTCACAGCAGATGACATGACCAGGGACCTGCCTGGAGCTCAAGCCAAAGCCGGACTCCTGAGGAAAAAAAAAACTCCAGGACCGCAAACGTGGAAATTCTCCCTTCCTCACTGTTACACCTCTGTTATCTTCTGCCAGCCTCCTCAGTCTGCTCAGCAACACTGGGGCTGGTTCCAAGTTTTGCAAAGAATGGCATGCCACAGCCCCCAAGGGCACAGTTCCCCCCAAGTGCCGGTCTGGCGTCTGCCTCCCCATCAACCCTGTGCCAGCCTACAGGCTGTGCTAACAGATTCACTGGTGTTTCTTTAATTAGGGGGGAAAAAAAAAGAAAAAGAAAAAGAAAAAAGAAGTAGACACACACATGCAAACACATAGGACAGGGATTCTTCTCCCAGTTCAGGAATAGTAAGCATCAGCGAACGTGACTGTTCACTCTGCATACAGTACTTTGCTAAGCACTGTGCACGCAGTATCTTACAGATACTCCTACCAGCTCCCTAAAGGAGATGCTATTATTGTCCATATTCGATAGACAAGGACAAGACTGTCCTTCCTAGCCCAACTGCGGTTCAGGCAGTGTAAGAAACTCAGCCAAGGCAAAATCAGGACCCATTTCTCTCTGACACCAAAGCCCAGGCTCTTCCCCATCATACAATGCTGTCTCTCCAGTTTTCCAAAGAAAACCCAAATCAGTGATTGAACTCCACCAACTGTGAACATTTCAAGCTCTCACTGATTTGGGTTAGAAACCCTAGGTTGGTAGAAGATTTCCCAAATATAGAGAAGAGGCAAAATATCCAGAGTTTGTCCCGGACTCCATCCACGAGACCACTGTGTGGCTGTCCTTCTGTTCTTGCCTTCGGTGAACTTGGGGTTCAGCTTTGACCCTTCACACTCACCAGGCTTTACTGATTCTTCTTTCAAGCATCCACCTTGTGCCCTATTTTCCTTGCGAGGAGTCTAATTTCTCACTCCTGGATTGGCAGGTGCCCCTTAGCCGGCTAGGGGAACTGCCATCCACTTTGCACACAGATGTCAAACCTTCTTTCAGCGTCACTTCCAAGCTGTCCCTCTTCTGGTCAAAAATCTACCCCAGTTCCCTCTGTCTAATAGTCCAAAGTCTTCTGCACATGCTGTAGGCTGAAAGCCTCTTTTACTCAGATCCTAGAGTAACCGGTCAGCATCCGCCTTACTATTTCCCACTATAAAACCACAAAACTCTAGGACTGGTGCAATTTCCAATTCGAATTGGAAATTGGAATCAATCAATTTGACCAATTTCCACTACCTTCCACAAACATGGTCTGCTCACGCCAACCTCTGTGACATGGTCCCCTTCTCCACAGGTGAATCAAGTACTATCTCCTTCACTCTGAATCCTTTCTTGCATTCATTCATTCATTAAGCTGCACATGTATGAGTGGATATACTTATGTATATATGTATTTATGCATATATACGTATAAAGTCTAGGGCAAAACTACCTTACTGAGATACTCTGATCTTTGGATCTGGGGTACTCTCCTCCCCCACCAAAAATTTATTATGCAGTGTTAAGCATTGTTTTTAGTGCCAGAGATAGACCAGTGAGTACAAGAGTAAGGTTTCCTATACTCCTGGAGTCTTCCTTGCCCAGATTTCCACAGGACTTTGTATGGCCAAATCAAACATTCCCAAATATGCCAGTCCCATACACGTTAATGAGCAAAGGACTTCAGTAAGTGCAACAGGCTATATCCAGCACCCTTCTTGAAGAATCAGAATGAGAGGTCCTGCAGGACGCAATCCCGCTTTACCTGACCTAGCATTCATCAAGGACCTAGCATGACCAAGCAAGGGTGACAGAGACACAGAGAGAAACATCCTACACGACGTATCTGATGGGAAAGCCGGTTTTACCACTAGTTTGTAAGCTCCCAGAGGGCATGGACTACTTCTGTGTGTGTTACTCAGTTCACAGCTATGACTGAATGGTTGCTGTCAGATCCTATCCTATGTGCAAGGTTCATGAGTAAACAAAACAGACATAGGCTGTTCTTTTTTTTTTTTTAAGACTTTATTTATTTGAGTGAGAGAGAGCATGTTCGAGCATGAGCGGGGTGGGGAGGGGTAGAGGGACAAGGAGAATCCCTGCTGATCGGTCGAGGGGCTCGATCCCAGGACCCTGAGATCAGGATTTGGGCTGAAGTCAGATGCATAACCAACTGAGCCACCCAGGCACCCTGACCAGGCTACAGTGCCTCTTGCCTCTATTATGTTGCATGCTAATTGCTATTTAACAAATTATCTGTGTGCAGTGTGCATACCTAAACCTTGCTACTGATTTTAACCTTACAGAGAAATGCCTAGCATATAGTAAGCGCTCAGATATTTGTTGAATAAATGAATTAGTCCACCCCATGCAATTCAGCACTTGGTTTACAAGCTAAGCCAGATATAGGAACATCTGTCATGTGCTCAAGGCTTGTCTTCCAGGCAGACTATAAACTTCTTAACCACCAGTTCTGCTCACATGTAACAACTAAAACCACTCCATTTTAAACTGCTTATTTTTTTTTAAGATTTTCTTTATTTATTTGACAGAGATCACAAGTAGGCAGAGAGGCAGGTAGAGAGAGAGAGGGGGAGAAGTAGGCTCCCCGCTGAGCAGAGAGCCTGATGCAGGGCTCAATCCGAGGACCCTGAGATCATGACCTGAGCCGAAGGCAGAGGCTTAACCCACTGAGCCACCCAGGAGCCCCTTATTTTTTTTTTAAGATTTTATTTATTTATTTGACAGACAGAGAGATCACAAGTAGGCAGAGAAGCAGGCAGAGAGAGAGGAAGGGAAGCAGGCTCTCTGCTAGGCAATGTGGGGCTAGCCCCAATGTGGGGCTCGATCCCAGGACCCTGGGATTATGACCTGAGACGAAGGCAGAGGCTTTAACCCACTGAGCCACCCAGGTGCCCCCTTAAACTGCTTCTTAATACACAACTGCAGAGTTTGAAAGAAGCATACATAGTTCTTTTTTCTTTCTATCATCTGGCAGGGTCACGACTAAGTTAACCTTAGTTCAACAAAGTTTGGTTAAATTTGGTGATCATTTAGGCCCTTTCCAATTTTTTTCTACTACACGTGATATTGCAGTGGCTAAGGTCCGAATATGTTTGTGCATAATACATCCACGCATGCGTCTGATTACTACAGAAGAATGAAGTCCTAGAAGGGGAATCTCTGAGTCTTTTCCATCTTGATACTTCAGTATTGCCAGACTGCTCCCCAGAAAGGTGCCAACTTTCAATCTTTTCAATAGAGTTTGAGATTGAGAATGCCTGTTTCCCACTTTCCCTCCAACCCTGGGCTTTGTCAAAGTCTGCCTATCAGATAAGCAAAAAACGACACCCCAAAGCACACAGACCCGGTACCACTCTCTAGTTACCTAACATGTTCCTTCTGATAAACATAATGCCTGGGTTCCCATTGAAAATGTTCTAGATAAGAGTTCCACCTAAACCGATCCTGAGTTATAATTACAAGGTTATCAGCGATTGCTATTTTCAATAGCCCATATCATGACGCTCCATCTAATTTCCACAACCAAAAGAGCCTAGAAAAATAATAGCCTAGAAAGGATGCAGAAAAAAAGAGAATCACAGATGGGAGGAGTGGTTCTCTAAGGACGGACATGGTGGAAACTGGATAAGAACCCCTGCGCCATGAGGGGGCCAGTTTCTAACTTTGTAATCCTCCTGGAAAAAGAACAGAAGTCACATTCTGCTTGACCTGGGATGGAGCACACGTCTGTGGATACTTTTGTTCCTTTGCTTAATACTCAAACCCCACAAACCAGAGCTATGGTCCTCCATCCTGACTGAATGCCCCCAAGGTCCCTCCATCAACACTCCACACTCATTTTACTCCACATTTGCTAATCATCCTGTTTTCCTATCCCGTCCAACAGATCGAAAAGGGTTCATTCATTAGGTTCTTAATACTCATTTTAACCTTTCAAAATTCATGTTGTCATTTCCCCCTTTTGTTCCCTTTAAAATGAATACCAAACAAAGCTAGGAATGTTTAAGCATTTTGAAGTACCATGTTTTTGTTCAAAAACTCTTAAGTGGATCAATGTTTTTGTTCAAAAACTCTTAAGTGGATTTTGGAGAACAGAGACAGAAAAGGAGGAGAGGGGAGGGAAGGGGGACCCCCGCTCTTCAAAGCAGAGTCATCAGCCTTAAAGGCTAGGCTTTGGCCATGACCAAGTCTGGTTCTCTCTCCTCCCCAAGATTCCTAAGACCTTCCTTTCCTCCGATGTGGAGAGCTGCATTGTCATCCTCCAGACTCAGGCCTTTCCCAGTGGTGTGTCCCCTGCTGCAGTTATTGTCCTGGGCGAGGGTCAACTTCTGAGAGTAAACACAGTGGCCCCCTCCCCCAGGCCCTCCTACGGGGACCCCAGCCCTTGCCAGTCTTCTGAGACAGTGCTCTCCAGGGCCATCCAACGTGTGTGTTTGGTGAGGAGGGGTGGCTGTCTGAAGAGTGATATTTATTTCCTAATCTCTGCAAAAACATATGTGTCCTGAGAGATACAATTCACCTCTGTGTCCTAAGTGTTACCTGTTGTTCTGAAATCCATCTCCCTGGAGAAAACCTCTCTGCACTAAAGTGGAGATGAACACAGGAGGGGAAAAGAACAGCCAGATGCCAAAACCCCACGATGTCCCAGGTGTTTTATTCAGGTCCTCCCATAATCCTGTGCACCTGGTTTTCTCTCTTTCCCCTTTAGATGGAAAACCAGAGGTTTAAAAGAAGCAAAGTAACTTGACCTGACAAGGGCCTCAGGTCTGGGAGGTATGACAGCTCAAATTCAGGTAATGGTCTCTTTGGAGCTTCTTGGGCCCACAAGTAACTTCCACCAAGCTGGAAAGCAGAACTGTCTAACTTGAGACCCACAGATCCCTAGGAACCCCTAGGTGTGCTTTGAGGGTGCCAGGATATCCTGAGTCTGGGGTGCTGTGCCTTTTCTGGGAGGATCCTTTAAAGTGTTCCCATATGGGGGCACCTGGGTGACTCCATCAGTTAAGCGTCTGCCCCTGGCTCAGGCCATCATCCTAGGTCCTGGGATCGAGTCCCATATGGGACTCCCTGCTCAGTGGGGAGTCTGCTTCTCCCTCTCCCTCTGCCTGTCCCCCGCCCCACTTGTGCTCTCTCTCCCTGAAATAATTAAAGTCTGAATGAATGAATGAACAAATAAATAAATAAATAAATAAAATGTTCTCATTTCATCTCCTCTTCTTCAATCACGTGGGAGCCCTGCCCAATCCCGGTCTTCACTTATTTCAGAGCACTCTTACTGTCATCATTTCATTAGTCTAGAGGGCCATCTCGCTAACCTATCACTTAAAAAACCCTTGAAGGGGGATCACTGCTGGAGAAGATGCCAGAGTGAACCTCAGCGCTCCCTGATTACCAAGCGTCACCCCTTCACCCTCAGGCTTGCTGCAGTTTCTCTGAAGGGACCAGAAAAGTAGAAAACTAGCGAGGCACACCTCCAGCAGGACTCAGCTCCCTTAAGACAGAGAGACTTCGAACCAGCCCTCTAAGCACCTTACACAACAGTCCGCTCACGGGTATGGGGCAGCGACCGACCAGGCGGCCCCCGTGTCCTGTGGGTGGGACGGAGATACTATTTGCCACCCGGGGTGAGAAAGTAGAATTCAAATGTGAGCTGCAGAGCCTCTCAATACAGAGGAAGGAAACTGTGGTCTGAGAAGGGGAGGAAACTGCAGAAGAGGTCTTTGATCTTTGTATTTCGCAAAAAGCAACTGAACCTGTAAATAACTGCCTCCGACAATACCCGTGGGCCGTTAAGAAGAAGCAGTTTAACCATTTTTATCAGGCAGGTGCACAACTGTCCTTGCTCTGAGACCAGGCAGTCAGGCCAGATAACCAGAGAGAAAAGGAGACTACTTCTGTGGGGCAGAGAGGAGCACACACGAGCTCAGACACCCCGCCACGGCATGCTCAGGAGGGCCTGGAGGAAAGGCCAGGATCTCTAGGGCCGCCAAGAACATCTATTAAGCACTGACTTTATTAAGACCGGGATCAAGGCCATCCCTGAGGTCACGGAAGCTTTCTGGCCAAGAGGCAGGCGAACGACTTACCAGCTGGAAAACTAAAAAAGGAAGGCGGAAGAAGAGGGGTCGAGAAGGAAATACATATCTCAAACCTAATTAAACAGAAAGGGAGAGGCAGATGTGAGGGGCCGACTCCCCCACGCCGAGCCCCTGGGAAATAATGGCGGGTCAGGGGTGGGGGCGTGAGAGTTCACAGGTACCAGACTGCCAGAGAGTCAGCAGGACGGGGGAAAATGCTGTCATCTGCACCAAAGCTAACATTTCCTGACTCAAGGGTGCCTGTGAGCTCCACCACATTCACTTAATAATGTTATTTTTGTATCTTTTCTCAGCGGGGCAAGAGGCACAGAACACCGCAGGCTCACCACAGGTTGAGCCCTAAGATGTTTCCTCATCTGTAAGTTAGGGGTATGTAAGTGTGTATTCACACATACAAGGACGTTTGCTGCAGGACGACATGGGATATGGAAACCTCTAAGTATTATGAATGTTCAAGAATAAGCTAATTCGGGTGCCTGGGTGGCTCAGTGGGTTAAAGCCTCTGCCTTCAGCTCAGGTCATGATCTCAGGGTCCTGGGATCGAGCCCCACATCGGGCTCTCTGCTCAACGGGGAGCCTGCTTCCTCCTCTCTCTCTGCCTGCCTCTCTGCCTGCTTGTGATCTCTGTCTGTCCAATAAATAAATAAAATCTTAAAAAAAAAAAGAATAAGCAAATTCTTGAATAATTGAATTCTTGAATAAGAATAAGGAAATTAAAGAAATGATGTTGAATAAGAATAAGGAAATTAAATCATGATGCATTCATAAATTTGGAATACAGGATATGTATTTGAATACAGATTTGGAATATGAAATACCATGAAGTTAAAAAAAAAAAAAGTGAGTCTCGGAAGAGTAACTGCCTTTCTTTTATCAACAATAAAATGCAAATTTGCTCACATCTCAACATATATGAAAGTGGAGTATATTATATAGTCAAATGGCCCCTGAGAGCCCCTGAAATACAGTGATGTGATCTCATGTGTATACACATATATGCAGAGACACTTTCTGGAAAGCTACCTGCAACTCTAAAGTAAGGGGGGGGAGAAAGATGTTTTATTTTACTTTATCTTATATTCCTTAAGCTTTCGTTAAACACATATTATTTCCAAATAAAAACATAACAAATCAAGTGTTAAGTGGCTTTAGTATTCTTTTTTTTTTTTAAAGATTTTATTTATTTATTTGACAGAGAGAGAGAGAGAGACAGTGAGAGCAGGAACACTAGCTGGGGGAGTGGGAGAGGGAAAGCAGGCTTTCCGTCGGGCAGGGAGCCCGATGTCAGGCTCAATCCCAGGACCTGAGATCATGACCTGAGCCGAAGCCAGATGCTTAACCATCTGAGCCACCCAGGTGCCCCTAGTTTTGGGCTTCTAAAAGGTAGTTGCTTGGACAACCACCGACAGGCTATCCCTTCTGGAAAAATCACCCCCATGAGACTTTCTGTTTTATAAAAATTGAAAAGCAAGGACCAAAGAAAGGGGAACTTCACCAAAAGGGATTATGAGCACCTAGTAGAGTTTTGCTTCTTCTCTGTTTCCCAATCATTCAGTATGTCTTGCCAAAAGCTATAGCCTGGTGTCTGTGCTGGGGGTGGAGAGGGTTCAAAATTCAGAGGGAGCTCTGTCCTCTGGAGAGGACAGCTCAGCAAGAGCAAAGATTCTACTCAGAGGGAGAGGGAGGGAGGGAGGGGGAGACAGTGTCTGGCCAAGGCCAAGCACACCCAACAAAGGATTGTAGCGATGACAGGGCCAAGACCCGAGGCACAGGTAGTCTGGGGCTCTAAAGTACCCCCAGAAGGTAAAGACCTTAGGCCAGTATTTCCCACCTGTGGTCTTCCATCCTTAGCCTCACCAAGGGAGGCTGGTGGAAACGTAGATTCCTCTGCCTACCCACGTCTGAGGCAGAGTGATTCCCACAAACCGTCCAACAGTGGCCTGCGCTCTCATGATCTGAATATCTGCATTCATGACCCAAGGTGAGCAACCTTTGTAATTCGTGAAAAGTAGATGTGAGGTAGCAGAGTTTCACAAATTTCGTTCCAAATGACTTTTTCTTAAATTAGAAGTGATACTACCACTCAAATAGGAAGGACCTAGATCTCAGGAAACACACCTCCTCCAACAAATTTGGTTAAGAAAAATGGTCTCTTTAAAAAAATCAGTTCCTTTTTTTTTTTTAAATATTTTGTTTATTTATTTGAGACACAGAAAGAGAGAGAGAGCAGGAGCAGAGAGGAGGGGCAGCAGGAGAGAAGCAGACTCCCCACTGAGCAGGGTGCCCCATTTAGGTTCAATATCGGGACCCCGAGATCATGACCTGAGCTGAAAGCAGATGCTTAATCCATTAAGCCACCCAGGCACCCTAAAATATCAGTTCCTTTTTAAGGGGAGGAACCCCTAACATGAGTATCAAAAAGATGCTTAAATACCTTATATTTTCTCAGACCTCCCATTATCTTCTGCAGATCAGCTTATTAAGATTCTGCTCAGAGGGTGAGCCCTTAACTGGAAGCTCAGCATTCCAGAACTTACACTTCAAAAGGCGCTTCCTCTGTGTTTCAGCTGAAAGTCTAAAGATTGACGTTTACCTCACTCCCTCTAAGTAATGTGGTATTATTTTCTCCATCCATAATGATGGAAGGCATAGCGCATGGGCTTACCTGAAAATGATTTAATTACATGTCCTCCCCCAAAGATAATTTGCCCCCACCCTTCCTCAGGACTTGTCTGTTCTGCGGCGATGCAGTTTCCAGACCAGGGTTAGAATTTAGGAAAATGAGTCATTTACGTTCAATTGTATTAAACAGAGATGTGTTGACTGGCTTCCTGATGCCTCCAAGAGAGAGAAACCTGTGTTGCCAGATTTAAACAGAAGATGACTGAAAACAATTTCTAGAAGGATACTGTCAGTTTATTGAAAAGAAATCATTCCCTGAATGAAACCAAAACAAAACCAGGGGTAGTCATGCTCATCTCATCTGATAGAAGAGAGTTCATGTAATCGTGGTCCTTGATGTCACAACATTCCTAACGAGACAAGAATGTTGATGCCTATACATCATATGTGGTATGTATTCTGAAGGCTTTAAGGACTTTGCCACGAGCTGCAGCAGGGAAAGTGTTCAGGTTCCCTTGTGGGTCATGGATGGAGGGCCAGAAGTTTCCAGAAGGTCATCACTCCCTTCTGCTGCAGTCAACATTCTATGCCTTCTCCCACCCCACATACACACAAGCCCTTCTCTCTTGACAGGTCCATCTGGGTTTAAATAAGAAGGCAATAAAGATTTTCTTACTAATCAAGGTAGGACTAGTAGGGGTCACACCAAAACCTGCCAATCACCAATGAGGAGGCAGTCAAGTTAAAGAGAATTTTTATTTTTATTTATTTGAGAGTGAGAGATAGCGAAAGAGAGCACAAGCCCATAAGCTGGGGGAGAGGCATAAGAGGGAGAAGCAGACTTCCCCGTCATGGGGCTCTATCCCAGGACCCTGAGATCACACCCTGAGCTGAAGGCAGATGCTAAGGGACTGAGCCCCTAAAGAGAATTTTAAACGCCAGTCTGGCATATCCCTTGTTTTGCACCATCCAGACTCTACAAGCTCCCAGTGCAACACTGCACTCATTCATTCTTTCCTACAAACATGGCGCACCCAGTGGGAGCCCTGACAAGGGACCCAGCCCCTGCAGACACAGGCAGTGGGTGTAGTGGTGGACGCTGTGGAACCAGCATGCCTGGGAGCAAATCCTCCTTGTACCAGCGGGTTAGCAGCAAGACTTTGGTTAAGCTGAAGAGGATCTTGTGGACCCAGTGTACTCACTCATCTTTAAGAGGCAGGAAACCATAGTTTCTAGTGTAAAGGGTTCCCCTGGGGATTAAATGAGTAAATACAAATAAACCCCTCGGAAAAGCACCCAGTGTTTAGTAACTGCTCAATAAACATAGTGACAGACAGCTCCTGTCTTATGATGGTTTAATGATTTTTCAACTTTACGATGGTGCTAAAGTGGTAACGCAGTCAGTACAAACCATCCTTCGAATTTTGATCTCTTCTCCGACTAGCGTTATGAGTACAATACTTTCTGGAGATGCTGGTTGGCAGCAGGGAGCGCAAGCTCCCAGGCAGCCACACGATCAGCAGGGCAAACAACCGTTAACACTCAAAACCATTCCATTCTTCACTTTCAGAACAGTAATCAAGAAATTACATGGGATCTTCAACACTTAATGATAAAAGAGGCTTTGTGTTAGAGGACATTACCCAACTGGGGACTGATTTTGGTGTAAGTATTCTAAGCATGAACTGGAATGTTTGGTAGCTTAGGTTTATTAGATATATTTTCGATGTTAGGGTATTTTCAACTTATGATGTGTTTGTCAGGATGTAACCAGGTGAGGCAGATCAAGAATCACCTGTAGTATCACTGTTAGTGGGGAAGGCAGGCCAGGAGTCCCACATTTACAGCAGGGGAGTAAGTTCGTGATAGAGGCCCCGGGGAAAACTGGAAGAACAGCATCTCATTTATGTAGGGGTACCAGGGATTTATAGGGGAGGGGGGCTGACTTGGAGGCATCTCAAAGCTTGGGTCCAGAGGAATCAGCCTAAGGAAGGTCAGGCAATCCAAGCAGAAGACCCAATATGTGTAAAAGTTTAGATTCATTTAACCATAAGAAATAGTTCAGAGAGGCTGAAGCACAGAGCCTTTGGAAGAGGGGAAGGAAATGAGGCTGGGAAGTTGGGCTAGACCCAGATCATCAGACTTTATTATGTTAGGTGAAGGAGTTTGAACTTGATCCTGAAAACACTTTTGAGAATTTCAAGCTGGGGAATGACAGAATGGGATTTGCCTCTTAGAAGAATCCTCAAGCCCTCAGAAGGAAGAGCTGGGAGGGCAATTTCTCTAATGATAGAGAAGAAAAGAGTTGAGAAAATAATCCATTCAAATTGCTTGAAATGTTGACACTTACCTGGTAAATTTACTTAGGTGAAATATTTCACTCCCTCCCAATGAAGGGAGGGGAAACTATTGCACAAGGCGCCAGAAACTAATTGTGGTTGTTTTATATTTACTTCTTACTATCGGATTCACTTAAACAATGTGACCAGTAAGAACTTGCAGAAAGGGTGATCATCTCATGAATGCATGTGCCCCTTTGCGGGGAGGTTAGCCCTTTCTCCCCTTCAGTTCCTGTGGCTGCCCATGCTTGCTCTTTTTCCTTAGCACATGTCCTGAGAAACGGCTACTTAAACTCAACTTGTTTCTCCTCTCTGTTTTACTTGTCCGAAGAAAGCATTCAGCCTTTCCGATTTCATGCCATTGTCTGTTGCTTTGGATTTACTTTACTCACTTGCACCAACAAGAGGGCGGAAGACAAAGTGCTGTCTCTGAGGGATCTGGGATTCAAGTCAAGACGCACAGTTGTATCGATCCACAAGAGATACAGGTAAATCTAACTAAGCCCAGTCCACAGCACACAGCTGGGCTCACACTGTACACCTCAGGAGAGAGCAGAAGCAGACAAAAAGGAGCTGAACTGTTTTCTGCATAATACACTACCAGTAGCAAAACATTAACTGGGACACAATCAGCAGGCTTCCGAACTCCGAGCATTTTCTATCAGACAAACGCGCTTTAAACAAAACATGATGCTCATTAACGTGTGCATATTTTTCATGACCTCACTGGCATGGGTAATAGAAAACCAAGAAGTTATCTCTAACTGAGTTGGAATGTTTATTCTGGCTGCAGAGCTGTTCCCCTAAAGGAATCCGCCAGGAAACCAGACCCTGGTTCCCCAATTTCCTAGTTTGTGGTTTCTGCCCTGTAGGGCTTGACGGTGCAGGAGGAGTCCTTCTCAGAGAAAAGAAGCAGAGGAGACAAGTAGGGCTTTTCAAGCAGATTTCTAAAACTAGATAATAAAACCGAATGGATGAAGATAGAAATTATGGTCTCTAATGACTCAAAGCATAACAATCTACAGTATCAGCTCTCCACCCAGAATTCGAAATCCCAATTAGGAGCTATCTCCCAACACTGATGCCAAATCAGGGCAGCTATAAAGTCCAGGAATATTTTCACTTTTCTTCTTCTCTCCTCAGTGTATGACAGGAGACTTGCTTGGCTTTGCAATCCTGGGTTTTCATTTTTGTGGGTGAAACTTCTTAGATCATACACTTGTTAAGTGCTAATTAAGAATGGAAATGAATGCAAGGATCCAGCTAACCTCAATGAAAAAATGACAGTCAGATGAGGAACACCCTGCAGGTGAGCTCATAAAATGCCCTGTGGGGGCGTCTGAGTGGCGCAGTTGGTTAAGCATCACACTCTTGATTTCTGCTCAGGTTATGATCCCAGAGTCCTGATCGAGCCCTGAGGCAGCTCCACGCTCAGCGAGGAGTCTGCTTAAGATTCTCTCTCCTTCTCCTTCTGCCCCTCCTCCCTCTTTCTAAAACAAAACAAAACAAAACAAAACCACAATGGGAAAAAGTTGTAAGGGAACTTCAGATGCTCATCCACTCTAGAATTATCTTCTCTAATAAAGCGATGTGCATACGTATTACTGGGTTATCTCTGGAATATAAGCCTTTGAGGCTGTCACCCCTGAAAGCATGGGGATCTCTAGTGCACAAGATGTGAACAGTTGCAGGAAAGCTACACAAATGACTGGACATACAGGTGGTTTGAACATCAAGTTCAATGCACTGGACAGTCTGACCTCAAACAGGTCACCAAATTGGGCCCTCTGATTCCAGATATCTAGAGAGTGAATAATCAACCCTTTCTTTCTCTTATTTGCTAAGATGAGGACTGAAACCACTGCGAGTATTTCAAGCTTTGATGGGATCTTAGCAATTATGTAATTGAAGTGTTGTCTTCCTTCCGGAGGACAAAGTGGAAAATTCCTAGGAACGTCTATCTCTTTCCAGTTCCTAGATTCCCATTTTCCTCCACCTTCCCCAACACAAAACAGTTAGATGTGACACTGGACTGGGAAAGAGTCACAGTGGGAAAATCCTTGGTACCTTGGCTAATATTTGGAATATATTTTACCCTAAGAAATAGGACTACACATCTGGTACATTATAAATATGTGCCTTAGTAACTTCCAGATTAGTTCCAATTCTTTTCCATATAAAAATGATTTGTTAAAAATCTTTAATAATCATAAATGTCAGGGCACCTAGGTGGCTCAGTCAGTTAAGCATCTGCCTTTGGCTCAAGTCATGATCTCAGGGACCTGGGATCGAATCCCCCATCAGGCTCCCTGCTCAGCGGGGAGCCTGCTTTTCCTTCTCCCTCTGTCCCTCCCACCCATTCATGTGTGAGCTCGCTTGCTCTCTCTCTCTCTCCCCCCAGATAAATAAAGTCTTTAAAAAATGAAATGGAATGTTGCTTCTACATTTCAGGCATAGAAAAATCCAGCTATCAGAACTCTTAAAAACAACGTGGTTTTAGGTCTACTTTTCTAAGATTGAGACTTCCTCTGAACTAAAGCATACTTTAATTTTATGCTTTCCAAAACATATCACACTTACTAAAACAGAATATGCCTATGCAAATTTAACCTTCTTCCTGATGATGTGATCACCATGATTTTCTCAAGTGCCTGCTAAAGTATTGAGAAAAGCTAACACAGCTAGCACATTAAAAGTGACTTGATATTCTGTGGATTTGGTGTCAGTGGGGGTTAAATCATATCCCAAGAGTGTCTAGAACATTCCCCACTGTAAAATGTAAAACATATGCTGTAAGTGTTATCCGACCACCACACAATAACAGGCTTGTGATTGCCTTTTTTGCTTTATCCTTAGGTTTTTAAAACTTTTTTGTTATGCAAAATTTCAAATACAGAAAAAGCAGAAATAAGGGTATAAGGAGCCCTCATTATCCCTTGGCCACCTTTGACAATAATCAACATATTGTCAATCTTGTTTCACTTCTATCTCTCCCCACTCCCACCCCTTGTTGGTTACCTTGTCCTTTTTACAGCTTTATTGGGGTATGATTTAAAAGCATACAATAGAAGTACACATAATTGTAATTGTACAAGGCCATGATTTTGGTAAATTTAGAAAGTTGTACGACCATCACCACGAGCCAGTTTTAGAATATTTCATCATCCCTGAAGTGCCTCCTTGCAGTTAATTTCCATTCTCATCTCAGCTCCAGGCAACCAGTAATCTACGTCTTGCTGTTATACATTTGCCTTTTCTGGACACTGCTTTAATTAAAGGGAACCATACAATGCGCAGTCTCACGTCTGGTTTCTTCCACTTAGCATAGGGTTTCTGACGGCTACCCCACGCTATAGCTGATAAAGCACTTTCTTCTTTTTTCTTGCTGAATAGTATTCCTTGCATAAATGCCTAACATTTTATTTTATTTTTTTTTTAAGATTTTATTTATTTATTTGACAGACAGAGATCACAAGCAGGCTGAGAGGCAGGCAGAGAGAGAGAGAGAGAGAGAGAGAGAGAGGAGGAAGCAGGCTCCCTGCTGAGCAGAGAGCATGACGCGGGGCTCGATCCCAGCATCCTGGGATCATGACCTGAGCCAAAGGCAGAGGCTTTAACCCACTAAGCCACCCAGGCGCCCCAAATGCCTAACATTTTATTATCCATTCACCAATAGGTGGCTCTTTAGGCTGCTTCTAGTCTGGGGCTCTTATTCAGAATATGTCTATGCATATTTGCATGGAAGAATTGGTGTGGACATATGTTTTGGGGTCTCTTAGGTAGACAGGATCCACTGGGGTTTTTAGTGCCTTGCTTACCCAGGAGAATCACAACACATCACAGCTTGGATCTTAAACATTATATGTTCCAACCTCTTAAAAATTTTACTTGTCAGAGAGAAAGCGAGTGTGCACATGCGAGTAGGAGGAGGGGCAGAAGGAGAGAGAAGCAGGCTCCCCGCCAAGCAAGGAGCAGGATATAGGACTCGATCCCAGGACACTGGGATCATGACCTGAGCGGAAGGCAGCCGCTTAAATGACTGAGCCAGCCAAGGGCTCCTGCTCCAACCTTTTTTTTTTTTTTTTTACAAGCAAGGAAAGGGAAATCCAAAAATTGTGATTTGTTTACATTCACAGATCACTGGTGACAGAGACAGGATTCAAACCCAGAACTTCCCAATCTTTCTTTTTCCTTCTTTTTTCATCAGTTCCATTGTTCATCCTGGAAATAGCCCTCTTGCCCATTCTGGACTGGCAGCTTTGTTCTAGATCTGCCCTGGAGGGACTTCCCTGCTTCATTCTCATGCGAATCCTCCTCACTCCCTGACAACTCTGACACCCCCCTCTCTCACCCTGAGGCCCTTGGCCTTGCCTCTGTGGAATCCGGGAACCCCCATTTCTGGGCCTTCCTGGGACTCAGCCAGCACATGGGTTGCTTCCTGCTGGCTCACCTCCCCCTCCCACAGACATTGTCTGGTTGACCCCTTTCTGCAAACTCATTTGCTGCTACCTCCGTCTGCTTTCTCTCTTGAAGTCTTGGGTGGTTCAAGGTTACAGAGGTCTGCTGGGTTTTTGACAACAGAGTCTGCATTCCTGCGTTTTTGCTTGTTGGGCTGTTTGATGGAGATTTTCAAGAGAACACTGTCTTGGCTAGCTTGAAACCAGACCTCTCCCACTTTCACGGGACTAGGGTGCAATCCTGACTTGCTCAATGAAAATACATGGACAATGATCATTTCATTCAAATTGAAGAAGGGGGGAGGGAGACAAAACCCAGCCCCAAATTCTGAATGAGAGCTTTATTCCCTAAACATCTCCCATGTGTACGAGTGGGCCTGCCCTTCACTATTGAAAGAGGCAAGCTACCCGTCTTTCTCTCTGTGGCTGGTTATTACTTCCCTTGCCTCAGTGAGGCAAACTAAGAACTCTCTTTGAAGCTGAAAATACAGCATGGGTTTTTAAAAATAAAACTATTATTCCAAGTTTCCTCTATTTTGGCAAACGCCAAGCACACAGCACTAGTTCGGCACACTTTTTTTCCAGCTTACATAAATCAAATCCACCACAAACAGCTTGCTGTTTTGAAAAAGGTTTCACTGTAAATTATGCACTGCAGGCCGGAAGCAGGGGTTGTATGCACATGTGGTAATTGCTTGTTATCCAATCGGTGAGCAAATATTTATTGGGTACGCAGTGCACTAGGCACAGTAGGGGAAAGAGAAATGGATAAAGATATGGCCCTATGGCCCTTGTAATCTACTTATGATAAGACAGAAATATGAAAACCTAACAGTCCCAGGCAGGATGGGATCAAGGGGCACAGGCGGAGAAGTGCTACAGAATTTTTGAAATTAGAGGGGTGCCAAGCTGGATGGTACAGAGGGGCCAAAGGAAGGAAGGGCATGGAAAAACTAAAGTTCGTACACATATTAAAGCCCCAACAGACAGATGATTAGGTCACTCACCTGCTCAAAAACTTCCCATGACTCATCCCTGATAAACAAAGCCCAAACTCCCTAGCCTGGCCTTCAAAACCTCACAGCTCCTGGACTTTGCCAGGCTTTGCTCTGGCAAATGCTCCTTGAACACACGGACGCCCATCCCTTCCCAATCCTCTTTGCTTTTGATGCCCCAGCCTTCTCGACACTCTCTCCCAGGACCTCAGCTACTGAAAATCCCCCCCACCCCATTTCATAGCCCAACTCCTCATGGAGGTGCCCCAACACTGACTTATCATTACTACACAAGATCTCTACCTCTTGGGAAAGACAGTCCCTGAGACAGCCTGCAATGCTTCCCATTCTGCAGCATCCCCGCCCTGCTGTGGCCTCCACCCAGGATAGATGGTGAGAATTGTGGAACCATAAGATACTGTGCGGCTGCCCGCATCTGACGGTCAAAACTTGACCATAAAAGATGTGACAGACTTCCACTTTGAAGTGCGGAAAGCCATTTACCGTGTTCTGAGGATGCCGCGTGGAGGAGGCCTCAGGTTCACAGCCAGCGCAGACTTGTAGCTGTGCAAGCCAACCACCTTGAAATTAGATACTTAGGAGAAAACGTGCACACATGCACAAACAGAAAAAAGAAAAAAAAAAAAAAAAGGAAAAATCTTCAGATGTCTGCAAACGTGGCCAACTTGCTAATTCACAAGAGAAACCAAGTCTGAATTGCCCACCTAAGTTGCTCCCAGATTCCGGGCACTTATGTAATAACAGATGCTTATTGTTGTTTTTAGCTGCTAAGCTTTAGGGCAATTTGTTATGCAGCAGCAGATAACTGATAGACCTCTTTGATGTGGTTTCCATCACATTCCAATAATTTGTATCCTAACCTTTTTCTAAGAACTAGATGAATGTTTCCTAGAGGGCAGGGACCTCCTTTGTTGTTGTTCAATTCTCTGCTAGCTTTACTAAATCGCCCAGTCAACATTAGTTGATTGACTGAATGATAAGAACAGAAACAGAAAACAAAACCCTTGGTGAAGCTGTGCCTCGGGCTGACTTCAGAGCAGCTTTGGATAGTCTGGGATAGTTTTGTAATTTTCAAAATTTATTTTCTTTCTTTCTTTCTCTCTTCCTTTCTTTCTTTCCTTCCTTCTTTCAAGGATTTGGTCATATGGAAGGAGTAACAGTTGTAGTCTAGACTCTGATCCCAGCCCTAGATTTTAAGAAAGGCTGCCAGGAGCACAGAGCAACCTCCCCTCACTTCTCCCCCAGGACTCACCTCCCATCTAGATCTTCCTAACTTACCTCAGGGCAGGAGCAGCTTTGCAGTGTCACAGGTGATAAATGGGACAGATTCAGAGAAGGTAATGAGGGGAGGAGGCCGGCAAGAATAAACAGCAACCAGGTTAAAAGGTTTGCTATCAGCTGTATCCAAACAGCCCTAACCTGGCAGAACTCCCCCCATCGCAGGCACCCTGGGCCCAGTCCCAGGAACTGAAGCCACTTCATAGACTTTTTTTTTTTTTTAAAGATTTTATTTATTTATTTGACAGAGAGAGATCACAAGCAGGCAGAGAGGCAGGCAGAGAGAGAGGAGGAAGCAGGCTCCCCGCTGAGCAGAGAGCCCGATGCGGGACTCGATCCCAGGACTCCGAGATCATGACCTGAGCCGAAGGCAGCGGCTTAACCCACTGAGCCACCCAGGCGCCCCACTTCATAGACTTTTAATCGAGAAGATTTCTTCTGAATCCTCCAGTATTTTAAAGAGGATTCCAGCCCAGTGTAGGTCCTCTCCTGAATTCAGGAGTAAGTTAGGATCTAACAAGTCCTTCTCCTAAGGACTGTCCCCTTGGGACTCAGTGTAGCTGGTCTGGGTGGCTAGCAAGACTGAACACCTCTCTTTACACCATAATTTAAAACAGAAAAACAAAAAACAAAAAAAAAAAAAAACAGGAACAATCTTTGGAGGGTCCTTTTATAGACGAAGCCATGGGAGCCACACCAAGATGCAGTCACCCCTCTGGGAAACACAAAGAAATCTGACCATCATCTCTGTGCTAAATTATAAGAGATGACTTGCAATAAGTACAGATAAACAAGATTATTATAAAGCATACCATCTCTGATGGGTAAGCTAACCAGGCAGGCAAATTTACCTTGATGGTCCTTTGTACTAGTGACTACAACTGATAATAGAAATAGCAAAAATGATTAAGAACTCCCATAGAGAAAAACAACATCATCATGTTAGGAGACAGTTGGTTACCATTGTAAAAAGGAGTCAAAGTGGCTTTAAATCAACAAAGGGAGTACAAAATCTAGTTGAGTTAGCTTAAGGCTAGAGCAAGATTAGTTCCAACACGGAACCTATAGTGCTTGTTAGGATTCTGTGTAGTTAATTTTAAAATCCCCACTCTCTCTTTGGAGATTATATGCACAGACCTCAAAGAGATTCTGGTAGTTAGCCCTAATGATTTCCTTATGTACAACACACCTCACTGCCTACAGGCACCAGCCAGATTAGTTTCTTCTGAAAAAGGAGGCTAGAGATTGATTCTTCTATGTAAAATTATTCCGTCCTATTAGTGCTGGAGCCCTGAAATTCACTAGCAAACAACTTGGGGCTGATAAGGGAAGGCTGCCTTCCAGCTGTTCCCAACAGGCCTTTTTAAATATTAAAAAGGCATTGCTTGGGAAAAAACTCAGTCTAATCTCTTAAAGATGTGTATTTACTGAAGAAAACGTTTTTTAAAGCGGCTCATGATCTTAATCTCCTTTACTGGGCTTCAATCAAATCGTGGGTTCCTATTTGTGCTCTAGTACATCTAAGCAATATCAGAATGAGATTTCATCTTTTAAAGAAATATACAGGGCTGACATTCCCCTGGGCTATAGCTCTGTTCTACAGGCTCCATTCCTTGCTGGAGAAAGGCAACAATGAAGTGAACTCCAATGGAGTTGGAGAACCAGAATCATGGAGAACCAGAATCAAATATCCATGAAGACATGGGAAAATGTGTAGGAAATGTTAAGAGAAAATAAGAATATTAAACTGTGTGTATGCCCTATGGTCTCCGCTCTAATATAGATTATAATATAGATCCATGTAATTGTGGGTAAGAATGGAAAGAAACAGGAAAATGAAGCAGCTGTTTTCTCCCATCTATCTACAACCTTACTGCAAAGTTGCTGTCTAAATTTCTTTTACCTCTGCTGGGAGCTGTCTTAATAGTGGATGAGGTTTGTTTGCTTTCTTAAAATTACCAGGATAAGATCTCACCTCACCAGACGAGACCTTATGAGCCAGTTACTCACATAACGGGTGGCAATAGCCGGGACCACCTAGATAAATGTCTGCCTGTCTCTTCCTGAACATTCTTCAGGAACGGCAGCTCTACAACTTCCAAGTTTAATCCTTGCCAGGGGAAAGAAACTCTGTCCACCCTCCTAATAATAGTACATTTCAAGGAAATGTCCTTTTTTTTTTTTTTTTAAAGCTTTGAACTAAAATAATCCCTTAAATGAAAGTGAAATAATACTTGGGCAAATCATAAAAATGAAGTCACTCATTAACACATGCTTACTGAGAATGTGGGAACAAAGGGGAGGTCTAGAGATGAACAAGACTTAGTCACTGTGCTCAGGAAGGCTATCTAGCAACACTTAGACGGCTGTAAACTAAGGAAGATGTCATCGGTGATATAATCATTATAAAGACAGGGAGACCAGAATGAGCTATTCTGAAGAGGAAGAGAAGACATCTGGCCTTTTTTTTTTTTTTTTTCCTGGTAAAGAAGAGAACCAGGAAAGGTGGCGTGGAGGCCCCATCTGAACTGAATCCCAAAGGATAGTCTAATTCTGTCCAGGAAGGAGAAGTGTGGGACCTTGAAGACTAGGGAGATACAGCCGGCAAAGACAACAGCAGGGAGGAATGGGGTGTGTTCTGGGACAAAGCAGCTCAGGAATGGGGACCAACGGAAACATGCAGAGAAGAAATGGGGGTCAGACCCCACCTTGAACGTTGGGGGAAGGGTGGGGCAAGTGAGCAAATATTGTCCTTTGGAGCCTGGGCCAGGAGCCTTCCATTTCATGCTGTATTTACTCCTGACAATGAGTTTTTTACAAGAAGATTTTTTTTTTTAAGATTTTATGTATTTATCTGAGAGAGAGAGAGCACAAGAGAGCACAAGCAGGGGAGGGGCAAAGGTAGAGAGAGAAGAGGCTCCCCGCTGAGCGGGGAGCAGATGTAGGGCTCTGTGAGGGGTTCAATCCCAGGACTTGGGATCATGACCTGAGCCAAAGGCAGACGCTTAACTGACTGAGCCACCCAGGCACCCACAAGTAGGAAGTTTCTACGCTGAGACTCTGAGAAGTCAGATGTAGTCTTTGAACAGCAAGTCATTCCCCTACATCCCCGAGAAAGCACTGTGCCTGGTCCTTGACAAACACTCCCCTGGGCACTGAAGACAGACAGACCATAAGCCCATGATCTGGGGCTCCATCCTATTCTCTCCTGGACTGGTTTCTGTTGGGCACTGAGAGCCACCGACAATCCTGTGTTACAGGGATAATGCAATCACTGGGGAGCTGGTTTGGGAGGAGCAGAGTAAAGGCTAGGGAGGTGGCGTGGGGTGGGGGTGGGGGTGGGGAGGAGAGAAGGTTCCTGATGTTCAGAGCCTCAAGTGTTTACAAACAACATCTTGCTTTTTGCTCAGCTGGCTCTGTTTAAACAGATTTTTCTCAAGACATATTAGAATGCCTCAAAAACCCAACTGAAATCTAAATTCTCTCCTCCACCAAAAGTTTTTCTACTATGAAATATAAGCACTATGAAAGGTATCAAATGAAAAAGTTAAACTCCTTCCCAATTTGTCAACCCACAGCTCCCCTCTTCAGAGCATACTGTTCATTCCTGTAAAAAAAAAAAAAATATGCTTATGCACTCATAAACATATAATGTGCTTTTTAAAAAGCAAAGTGTTTTTAAAAACATAAGGAGATCATTATTTTGCTTTTTTATTTAATCTCTCTTGGAGATCTCCTCTTATCAGTACACAGAGACCAGCCTTGTTATAAAAGTGCGTTTAATGTTTCAACTCAAGGAAGTACGGTAATATATATTAGCTGTTGATGCATACTTCAGTTGTTTAGAGATTCCCTCCCCCTCCCTTTTTTTTTTAAATCGGCACTGTAATGAACTCTTTTTGTCCTAGAGTGAATTCACTCACGGTTAGCTGTATCAGCATCTTGGATAGATACAGATGGGCTCTCTCCCGTAAGACATAATTCAGCCCATTTCCTCATATGTTAATGCAGTTAACAATTGCTTGTCTTAGCAAGGAAGGAGAACATAAAGATAATCTAAAAATAAATTCACTCGCAAGAGCATCTCAGGAACGTTCTGCCGCCTTGGAGCCTCCTGGAAAGGCTCAGGACCAGATCTACTTTCCAGAGCCTGAGGCCCCTCGTGCAGAATTCTTCATTCCACACTGGGGCAGGACAGCATTTCTTCCAGAGGGTCCCAGGGCTCTCCCCCTTCTTGCTCTACCAGGGGCTCTAGCCTCCCTGGCTGGCAGGCTTCAAATGACAATGAAAAGTACAGGTAATAACAACCAGAATCATAAAATTTCTGAGCTGGGGTGCTGGGGGGGGCAGTGAATCTGCATGCTTTATTCCTTCAAAAAGATGATGGAAGCAAACTTTGTCTACACTATTCCCCTGGGTAGAAAGAATAATGCTTAAAAAGGAAAAAAAAAAAAAAAAAAGAGGTGAGGAAACTATGGGGGAAGGGCAAAAGAGGTGAAGGGCACTAAGAGGTACAAAAACTTGTAGTTACAAAGTAAATAACCCATGAGGATAAACAGTACAGCAGACAGAATATAGTCAATAAAATTGTAATAATTTTGTATGGTGACAGATGGCAACGCCACTTATCTTGGTTAGCATTCTATAATGTATGTATTTGTCAAATCATTATGTTGTACACCTAAAACTAACATAATATAATATGCCAACTTTCCCTCAATTAAAAATTTTTTTAAAAATGCAGGCTTGCTGATCATGCAAGGCCCAGCTTCAGGAGTACCATCTAAATTATCATCTTTGTGGATGGTTTCCCCTGCATTGTGCAGTGCACAACCTAAGTGGCCATTCATGGTCATCCTGAGGAGAGGAAAAAAAGAACATTCTGGGAACATACACATATAAAGAGATGACACACATAGTAAGAAATCCAACAACCTTATTTTTAAATCATTTTGACTTCCTTCTCCACTGAATTCACTACTAGAATATCTAACAAGTTTCAGAATTTATACCTCTGGGTTTCACCTCAGTCTCCTGTCCCCAGTTGAGGAGTTAACAAGCAAGTGTTGGTAACAGCGCTGACTTGTAACACTGGAGACAGGCAGCTCTCAACAACTGATTTGCAAACCTGAGGTGACGCAAGGCTGTGAGACTCTAGAGCCGTATTTGTCTTACTCCCCTTCCACTGATGCTACAGAGTCTAAATCAGGGATCTTGAATAGCTCCAAGAGAAGTCTGTTCAAGATCTAAATGTCACAGAGGAGCCAGCTCCATCTTCTAAACCCTTGGAGCCCCGCTCAGTCACTTAACGGCAAGCACCTGCAAACCAGCTAGGTAAAAATCTGTGTTTTTGCGAAAGGAAGTACAGCAATGTGGTTAAGAACCAACAGATTTAAATATCAGCTTTGCTTTTGACTTGGGTAACGACTCTGACTCTTGTGGTCTCAATTTCCTAGTTTTTAAGATGGGTACGACAATGACAGAACCCTGGACTTGGCAAGGTACCTGAAAGTTTAGCATAATTCCCAGCATACAGTAAGCGCTCAGGAAATCCGGAGCCTCTACCACCCTAGTTGGTTCACACCTGGGCTAACCAGAGGCAAAAGGCAAAAAAACACAGTCATCTAGGAGCAGGAAAAAGAGGGAAAAGTCTGCAGTATGATTTCTGCTGAATTAATAAAAGCAGACTGGAAAATGCTTACATTTTCACACAAGCCCATAGTCATCCATGGAAACTCCCAGGAGGAAAGAGTCATTCCCAGGACTGTTTGCTAGATCTGGGGAAAACCTCACGAGGACAGGCCAGCCACAGGAGTGCAGAGTCTGAGCACAGTTCCTCTCCTCAGGACCACTGACCAAGAACAGAAAGGGGGGCAACCAGAGTAATTTCTCACATCATAGGCAGTTTTTCCATACCACTGAGTCACTGGTGCCAGTGAGATTTCTCTGATGTGCTCTAGGCAACGGGGTTCCAGTCTTTCTGCATACCTGAGATCACCTCAGTGTTCACATCCATTGGAGAAGAGACACTATTCCATTACTTCTGGAATCTTCTTCTTTTTTTTTTCCTAAGATTTTATTTGTTTATTTGAGAAAGAAAGCATGCACACAAGCAGGGGGAGAGCAGACAAAGGGAGAGGGAGAGGAGAAGAGGGAGAAGCAGGGTCTCAGCTGAGCAAGGAGTCTAATGTAGGACTCGGTCCCAGGACCCTGGCTGGGATCATGATCTAAGCTGAAGGCAGATGCTTCACTGACTGAGCCACCCAGGTGCCCCTTGCTGAAATCTTCTTATCGTTGCTTTTGTAGCATGAATATTTGCAAAATCTATGTATTATAATCTTTTTTCTTCCTGTTAATTGCGTGGCACTGAGTTGATCAAGAGGAAGGTGGAAATAAAATCTGCAAGGCCCACAGGCCAGGGCCTAACGAAAAGAGCCAGGGTAAGGATGTTGCTGAACTAGTACAGGCCAGGCATAAAAGTGGATGGTCCATGGATCATGCCCAGTGGCAAATGTTCTGAGAAGTATGAGATAGCTGAAGTCTGAGGTTTTCAACGCAACTGTCTACAGGAGGCAGGTAGATGAATGAAATGTGTGGCTGCCCAGGCTAATTCAGCAGCAAACAGCAGAGGTTTTAGCCAAACTGGCATCCATGCCCCAGTCACTGGCATTTAATTTTTACCAACTAAACACAGTGTGGTGTTGAACCAAATGCATGGGGCATCACATGCAGGCCAAGGGGATCCATTTTGCCATCCTGCTATGGGTTTCAGCAGCCAAGAAGTGAAGAGCAGAAAGGTCAACCAAGAAAGGAAAGGACAGGTGGCAGCTTCAGTCCCCTGAGAGGCTAAGGTCTGGGCCCACACTGCCAGGGGCCTGGGCATTAAAACCCACAAGAAGAGGTCAAGCTACGGTCAACCGGGACTGCAAACAGGAATGGAGCCACAGTGGCATTCCGGGTGGGGCTGGACCCTCTGTGAGCCAGGGGTTCCCAGGGTGCTGGTAACGTGAGAACATGGCCTGACAGCCTGACTCTAGGACAACCCAGGGCCCCAGGGACGCTGCAGCCATACACCTGCTGCTGGGGGCGGAGTCTGCCTCAGTGCACAAGACCTGCTCTGGGGCCACACCCGATTGGAGGAAACAGCCAAAGGGGCGGGGCAGTGCTTGACAGGCTAAAACGGAAAGGAGAAAACCCACATCCTTCCCCAACGATTATTTCATAAACAAGTATATATTTAGCGCTAACTCTTTGCACTTTACAAAGTAGAGCTGAGGTTACAAAGATAAGAACTATCCTTACTCAGAGTAAGTGGCTTATTTTGAGTTAACAGGAGAGAGCAATTACTTGGCACCAGGGCGGGCCAGGTCATTAATCTGGATTCCGTAGCATTTAGCTCACTAATCAATGTATTGGAAGAGTAGGTAGATAATAAATGGAAGGGAATAGGCATACAGCAGAGGCTCTCAGAAGTGCTGAAAGAGTCGTAGGTCATATAGAAGGGAAAAAAAATTCAATTATCATCACCAGAATTTTGACAACAATACTTGATCAGAAGAAAATGGGGTTATGTATTTAAGATTCTCAAGAAAAGAAAATGTGGGCCAAGGACATTAATACAAAGGTCACTATCAAAAAATTAGGGAATGGGGAACCTGGCTGGCTCAGTTGCTAGAGCGTGCAACCCAGTCTCAAGTTGTGAGGTCTAACCCCACATTGGGTGTAGAGATTATTTAAAAATAAAATCTTTTAAAAATTAAGAAATTGGGGCACCTGGGTGGCTCAGTGGGTTAAGCTTCTGCCTTCGGCTCAGGTCATGATCTCAGGGTCCTGGGATCGAGCCCCGCATCGGGCTCTATGCTCAGCAGCGAGCCTGCTTCCTCCTCTCTCTCTGCCTGCCTCTCTGCCTACTTGTGATCTCTGTCTGTCAAATAAATAAACAAAATCTTAAAGAAAGAAAGAAAGAAAGAAAGAAAGAAAGAAAGAAAGAAACTGGGGGAAATAAATAAGGAAAACAAAAAAAAATCAGGGAATTAACTAAGGAATATATCAGAGAAAGAATTATTTTTTTTTAAAGATTTTATTTATTTATTTGACAGAGAGAGATCACAAGTAGACAGAGAGGCAGGCAGAGAGACAGAGAGAAGGAAGCAGGCTCCCTGCCGAGCAGAGAGCCCGATGCGGGCCTCGATCCCAGGACCCTGAGATCATGACCTGAGCCGAAGGCAGTGGCTTAACCCACTGAACCACCCAGGCGCCCTCAGAGAAAGAATTATAATCAAAATGTCTAGAGACACTGATATGAGGACTGATAATAAGCAAGACATACATAGTTAGCAGGAACAGGACTAAATGAGCATTAAAAGGGAAATATTTTACTATATAATGGCTATAGGATCTGACAGTGGAGATATAGTACAACCATTAGAAAAAACTGGAGAAGAATGAGTAGGGTATATGCCAAAGACATTATTTTTACTGTTCCAATAATCAAAACTCATTATTTGGAGACGGCTTATGTATAATGCAGGGTAATCAAATGGGTAATTATGACAATCTATCTCCCCTGTAACTAAAAAGCTAGAATTCTAAGTCTGTAAGAAAGAAAATACAAATGTAATAAAGAAGAGGTTAAACAAAAACTCGTAATCTTGAACTTGCCTTGGAAATATCATTATGAACTCACAGTCCATTTTATTTTTATATGTGTAGATATGTTTGTATGTAGATGTACGTATGTCTATGTGTGTGTTTTCCCAGCTCTGACCAGTAAAAAGACCTAAAAACAATGATCACTCCAGTGAATGAGCATCCTTAGTGCCTGGATTATGGTCTTGAAAGATCATTTCTCATTAAACAAACAAATAGGGATTCTTGAAGAAATGGGTGATTCCAGGTCTAGGCAGGAAACGTACAAGACAAGCCTGGATAACTTTAGCATACCAAAATAGCACGGAGGTTACCAAAGATTATCAAGGTCAAGTCAGAAAGACTAAGGAGCCAAATCTAAGATCCCACTGGTGAAAGATGGAACTAATATGAGTCTTGGCAAAAGTTAAAATTTCAGGGGCGCCTGGGTGGCTCAGTGGGTTAGAGCCTCTGCCTTCAGCTCAGGTCATGATCCCAGGGTCCTGGGATCGAGCCCCACATCGGGCTCTCTGCTCAGTGGGGAGCCAGCTTCCTCCTCCTTTCTCTCTGCCTGCCTCTCTGCCTACTTGTGATCTCTCTGTGTGTCAAATAAATAAATAAAATCTTTAAAAAAAAAGTTAAAATTTCAGTGGATTGCAACCCATCAAATATATTTAATTCCATGATTATAACAATAAAAAAAAAATCCATACCTAACTGGTCACTGTTTGAAAACCACAGGAAACCAATTCTTGAAAAGTGGGTAAATCAAAGGAAAGAACCAAATATTCACTCTGGGTTTTTTATGGGAACTGTACCACTCAGTAACCAAATAATAGTTTGAAGGGGCATCTATCTTAATAAGATGATTACAGCTAAGAAATGAAATGAAAATGGTACAATGAGAATATACCAGTCTGTAATCCCCAATGAACTAACAGATCCAGACAGCAAGGATCCACAGCTGCAAACAGCAAAAAAGAGTGGAAGAAGCAGACACTTATACCTCCCGTGAAAGAATCTAATGGCACCTGTCACCTTGCTAAAGCGATCAGACCTGAGTCTGATTAAGCCTCTGGACCCAGATGCAGGAAACACACAGCAGATGCAAGCTGAACTTCACCATGAGCACACATCTTGTTATCAACTCTGTGGGAAACTACAGATCAAACAGCCCAGGTCCTTCAACAAAAACAAACAAACAAACAAAAAATACACACACACACACACACACACACATATATATGCACACAAATATATACATATGTACAAATATATATATATTTATATATATATATATATATATATATATATATATACACACACACACATATTTTTTTATGGGGAGGATGTTAAGGGAATCTGTAGACTCAAAAAGATCTAAAAGACATATCAAGTTTTTTAAAAATGAGCAAGACTAGGGCGCCTGGGTGGCTCAGTTGGTTGAGCGACTGCCTTTGGCTCAGGTCATGATCCCGGACTTCCAGGATCGAGTCCCGCATCGGGCTCCCAGCTCCTTGGGGAGTCTGCTTCTCCCTCTGACCTTCTCCTCTCTCATGCTCTCTCTTACTCATTCTCTCTCAAATAAAAAAATAAAATTTTTTTTAAAAAATGAGCAAGACTGAACTATCATAATTCTCATGGGTCAGGCTGGTCATCTGGGTGATAAAAGCCATAAAGAGATGCAAGGAAGTGATTACTATAAAAGTCAGATTGGCATTTGCTTTTGGAGGGACAAAGGAGAATATGACCGGGGCTGGGTATGTGAAGGCACTTTGTGGAGTAGCTGGTCAAATGCTGTTTCTTGCCTGGAGGGATGGTTATATGAGTGTTTGTCTTACAGTAAGTCACTAAAGTGTATATTTGCTTTGTGTGGGTTTTGGTATTTGTATTTCATTTTATAATAAAAAAGGTTTATTAAAAAAAAAAAAAGCATTAAGAAAATCTAGGCATGTTAACAGAGAAAGAGTTAACTGCTGGAGGGGATCACAAGGTATAGCGAGGAAAGGGTCCCAGCAGCAGATCAGCCAGGAGCAGGTGTCCGATGAGGCTTTCTGTTTCAATGAACTTGTGTTTAAGGTAAAAGACTGTATCTATAATGTTCTGATTAAAATTCACCTTATAACACTTCCAAGAATTTCCTAAAGCTTACAGCAAATGGTGTGCTCCAAAATATTCCAAAGTCAATCTCAGGGCAAAAATGTCCTCTCGGGTGCCTACCGGAACTGCCAAAAGCTGTTAGATACTGGGTTCTTACAGACGTGAGAGTCTTTGCTTGATTCAAAGTCCTAGCATTCAGCCTACTCGCTTTGAGTTCCCAGAATTAGCCAAGGAAGGGACACCATTTACTCACTTCCTTACTCGACCCTCCCCCGCCCCCATGCAAGCTATTAGCCACAGGGGATTAAGAGAGCGAATGAACAGAACTTTTCCTCCAAACTTTAGCAATCCTCAAGTCTAACCGAACTGTCATACCCAAGGTGCTGTTACAGCTTTAGCAACATGAGTTCAGGAACTAAGTGAAGAAATGCAGGCTTCCAGGGTCAGCCCCCATTCTGAGCTGTGGGGATGGGATGTTGGAGCCGTGGGTCTCTTGCCTTCCTGGCATCAAAGCCACGGGATAAGACATACAACTAGCCCACCATCTGTGGGGCCGACCCCAAACACCCAGGTCTTCCCTGGGGCGGGGGGCAGTCTCCACACAGTGACTGTCAGGAAGCTGTCCCCACTCTTAGACAACATGCGTCACACAAAGACTCTATAAACTGGAGGGCACATTTGCCACCACTCAGATGGGCACTGGGCGGCACGAGCCAGTGACGAAAGATACATTTCTCTAGGATACGTCTGAAAACCGTCCACCTTTTTTCCTTTACAAAACAGGGTATCAGAGTTATCCTCTCAACTTGAGAAGCTCAGTTCCATGAGTTTTGAATGTCTACCTTCCTAACTTTGAAAGGTGAATCACATCTGAAATAATCCTAGGACTTTTGTCCATGAAGCAGACAGTGGCTGGCTGGAGAAGAAATAGCCTTGGAGAATCCCTCAAAATGAGGGAGTTTGTAGCAGGTTTATGGAGGGGTAATGCACTGTAGCCGCTCAGAGCATACATAAGCCAGAAAAGTGAACTTTTACAGTACGAAGCCCAGTGTGGCCAGGCACCTGCGGGCTTACTTAACCTCCCCAAACCTCAATTCCTCATCTGTAAACACGGATTAACACTCACCCCTTCTCCTGATCCGCTCTAAGTACTCCATAAATGCGTGTCATTATTGCCATTATGGTTGTGAATGTTTCCAGAAACATGAAGAATTCTCTATTTGGTGGACACCTTCGAGGTTTGAATGTACAATGCTGTCTCTAAAGTAAGTTGTGCTATTTTTCTAAATCCATGACCCTTCCCATTAAAAAGTCACTACTAGGAGTAATGAAGCTATGTGGTTTTCAACACCTCCCCCATCTTCTGTTTTTCTCCCCACTCCTCATCAAGGGTGGTTAGCTTTAATTCCAGTAAAACCTGGTTTTATCATTCTCAGGAATACTGAGGGCCTTACTACACAGCTTCTAGAATGTGGGAGTCTGGGGCCAGGGAGGGTGCTGTCTGCCCACTCGTCATGCCTTCTCCCTTCTTCCTTTTGGCACAGCCAACCTCCCACAGTGGCGTTTTCCCCTAATGACTGCTACTTACTTTCACAGTTTTCCTTGTAGCCCCACTTCACTCACTTGTGCCCCACGAAGCCTGAGGAGACTTCAGGAAAGATTCTACCCCTGGACAGAAAGACATGGACACTACAGGAGAATAGATTCATCATTGCCCTCCACCCTCCATACACACACACACACACACACACACACACACACACACACACACTTTGTGCCTTTGGATGGGTCTGGGAACCACGTGCAATACCCGGTGCTGAGGACACCCTTTTCTGCCCATGAGGCAGCAAGTCTGCTGAAGGAAAGGTAATATGCTAACAATGGGAGAGTGGGAGGATGGGAAGAACTTGATCCCTGGTGATAACTGTTTAAGCCACTGGTTCAACCTTGGATTGGACCAACCACAGACTTCCCCTCACTCAAGATAACTTAATGACTTTACTGTTCAAACCTGTTTGTTGGGTGTTCTCCTACCTACCACCTACAGTATCCTGATTGTTATGGCCTGCATTGTGCCCCCTCCCAAATTCGAATGTTGAAGCCTGAACATCCAGTACCTCAAAACAGAACTGTATTTGGAGATAGGATCTTTAAAGACATGATTCACCTAAAATGAGGCCGTTAGGGAAAGCCCTAAGACAAAATGACTGGTGTCCTTATAAGAAGAAAATTGGACACACAGACATGAAGGGCACACACACACACAAGAAGTTGAGAGCATTTGTTCCCTGCAGGTCTGAGCCACAGGAAATAATAAAGGAAGTTCTTCAGGCTGAGAGACAAGAAAATACCCAGATGGAAAAGGGCCTATGCTAAAGAATCAAGACCCCAAATATTGTGAATAAGTAGATAAGTAGAAAAAAAAAATCCACCTTTTTCTCATGTTTTAATTTTTTCAAAATAGTTGTTTAAGGACGAATGGATAAGGAAGATGTGGTCCATATACACTATGGAGTATGATGCCTCCATCAGAAAGGATGAATACCCAACTTTTGTAGCAGCATGGACGGGACTGGAAGAGATTATGCTGAGTGAAATAAGTCAAGCAGAGAGAGTCAATTATCATATGGTTTCACTTATTTGTGGAGCATAACAAATAACATGGAGGACATAGGGAGAGGAGAAGGGAGTTGAGGGAAATTGGAAGGGGAGGTGAACCATGAGAGACTATGAACTCTGAAAAACAATCTGAGAGTTTTGAAGGGGCAGGGAGTGGGAGGTTGAGGTGGTGGGTATAAGGGAGGGCACGTATTGCATGGAGCACTGAGTGTGGTGTAAAAACAATGAATACTGTTATGCTGAAAAGAAATAAAAAAATTTAAAAAAATAGTTGTTTAAAGTGCAAAATAGTAACTGCGAATTCAGAGCACTCTACATAGTAGATGTAAACTGTACAACGCTAACAGAAAGACTACCATTTGTAATACCCTTTCATAGTTAGAGAATTCTGCCCCCTAACATATTCATATTTGGAAGCCCCAACCTCCAATATGACCTTATTTAGAGATAGGCCCTTTATTTTTTTTTATTTTTTGTTTTTTAAAGATTTTATTTATTTATTTGACAGAGAGAGATCACAAGTAGACAGAGAGGCAGGCAGAGAGAGAGAGAGAGAGGGAGGGAAGCAGGCTCCCTGCTGAGCAGAGAGCCCGATGCGGGACTCGATCCCAGGACCCCGAGATCACGACCTGAGCCAAAGGCAGCGGCTTAACCCACTGAGCCACCCAGGCACCCAAGATAGGCCCTTTAGAGAGATAATTATGGTGATATGAGATCACAAGGGTGGGGCCCTAATCTGACTGGGCCTGTGTCCTTGAGAGAGAAACACTAGGGATGCCCTCACAGAGAAAAGGCCAGGGGACGAAATTCTGGAAGGTAGCCCTTTGCAAGCCAGAGAGAGAGGCCTCAAGGGAAACCAAACTTGCTGACACCTTGAGCCTGGCCTTCCAGCCTCCAGAGCTGGGAGAAATATAGATCTGCTGTTAAAGCCGTCCAGTCTGAACTTCACCAATATGGTGATATACCACACTATTTATTATCAGGACTGTATAAACCATAAGAGCAACTATAAAAGGCAACAGAACTTACAACAGATGGATGGAAGGTAAATTTGGGGTAGATGTGCCTGGAGGGAGCTCAGAGTCAGGTATGCCCCTGCCATCCATCTCCACAAGCCACTTCCCAAACTCTTACAACTGACCCCTTTCCCAAACTGTGAGGCTCGAAGCACCCCCCGTCCCTGCCAGCGTGCTGCAGGATGGCCGCCTAGAGAGAGGGGCTCAAGCATGACTCAGAGGAGTCCCTTTATATCCTTGTGGATCCCTGGTAGAATATTTAAATCTCAAGGGAAAGACAGAGGCTCCTACTAAAATGGCTATTATGTATCATCCTAGGCAGACTTCTAATATACCCCATGGCTCTTACCAGAGTGATAAAGGGAGAGGTTACCAGAATTCAGAAATAGGGAAGAAAGTCTCAAGCACTGGCCCAACTCAAAATGCAAAAAAAAAAAAAAAAAAAAAAAAAAAAAAAAAAAAAGGAAAAAGAAAAAGAATTTGAAAAAAGAAGAGGGAGGAGGAGGAGGAAGTGGAGAAAGTTACGACAATGTGGCTTCAAGGAAAGAAACTGTGTTCTCCATCTTGCCATTGCCCACCATTTTGAAATGAGAGGGGCACCCCAAGAAGGACAGTCCCAGAGGGGCTGGGACCTCAGGACAGGGAAGGGACCTAGGGCAGCCCTCACTGGACACTCAGTGACCAAGTCTTAGGCCTTGCGCTCCTCCCACTGTCTGCCACTCTTGAAAAAGGGGCGCCTATCCCATATGAAGCCACAGGATATGGCCTCCAGGTGGCCAGCACCAGCCAATGACATCAGCAGAGCCAGTGATTGGTAATCTAGATTTTTAACTCATGAATCCTGAGCTGATTCCCTGGGGTCCCTGCTTCACAGCTCTCAATTCCTGGATCTACTCGTGGGACACAACTCTGGGTGTTGATGGTTATTTTTTTTTTTCTGACCTCACTGTTGGTCAACATTCCTCCACCCGGTGAGGACCTACTAGAAAAACTACTTTGTTGTTTCTTAGGATGGGTGAACAGGTGTTCATTTTGAGCGAGTTCATTTTAATCTTCTTTAAACTTTTAAAACCACTCTGTACTTTCAATAAATCTGCTCTTTCCACTGCCAAAACCACCCTGGGCCCCCACAAAAACAAACAAAAAACAACCCTACAGATCATCTGTTGCCTGAATAGTCTTCTTATAGAACAAGACATTAAAACTGGTCTCCCAGGCTAGGGGTTTAGAATTTGCTAGGCAATAGTCAAGGTTTGGGGGGAGGGGTTCAGAAATACAGAGTCCCAGCCCCAGCTCTGGTAGTGGAGACCAGGAACCTGCATCTTTGGTATCAAGGGCCCCAGGGGATACTGACTTGTGGTTAGGTGGGGAGTTCTGGCTCCTGATGGGCCTTGCACTACAGCAGCACGCTGGAAAAGTTCACAGCTTCATTTGGTCTATCACCTTTGTGGCTGCCCAGATCCTCATGCATTCAAACCATCCCACTTGGGGCACAAAGGCCAGGGACCCCCCAGAGCCCCTGCCTCCTCAGAAGGCTCCCCATTGACACATAGTGTCTGATCCTGGTAAGTCACAGCAGCCTGAGCTTTCCAGGTCAGAGAAGCCAAGGAGCAAAATAGCCCGGTGAGTGCCACACAGAGGGGAGGTCTGAGCCCGCTCACCTGTCTCAGGTACACTCTGTGAGTTCCTGGGAGCCTATCCCGTCACCAAGGCAACAAGGGATTCCAGCACTGAAATTAGGAATGCTCTGTCCTTGGGAAGTGATAACATAGAATCAAACCCCAGCCTTTCCCAGAAAACTACCTCATCTTTTTAAAGAGAGAAGAGGGGCGCCTGGGTGGCTCAGTCAGTTAAGTGTCTGCCTTTGGCTCAGGTGATAACCCTGAGCCTGGGATCGAGCCCCTCATCAGCCCCTCATCAGGCTCTCCACTCAGCAGGGACTCTGCCTCTCCCCGACCTCTCCTCTGTGTTCTCTCTCTCTCAAATAAATAAAATCTTTAAAAAAGAAGAAGAAGAAGAAGAAGAAGAAGGGAAGAAAGAAACACAAAGGAGTTATTTCCTGATTGCTGACTGGTGGAACCAGTCCAAGACTTATTCCTTAAAGGTTTGGATCATCAAAGATGGTTCTGAACTCCTCAATCTGTTGCCAATGTGGTGTCTACCGATTTTCTCAGAAGACTGACATCTCTGCAGAATTCCTTAGTCACATGTGTGTGTGTGAGAGAGAGAGAGAGAGCGTGAGCGAGCCTGGACACAGTCAGCTCAAGCTCTTGAACTAGGGAAGGATGAAGACAGTTGGGTCTTCACAAACACACACTACAACCCCTGCCTCTGCAGAATTCCTTAGTCACGTGTGTGTGTGTGTGTGTGTGTGTGTGTGTGTGTATGTGTGTGTGTGTGAGAGAGAGAGAGAGAGAGAGAGCGAGAGAGAGCCTGGACACAGTCAGCTCAAGCTCTTGAACTAGGGAAGGATGAAGACAGTTGGGTCTTCACAAACACACACTACAACCCCTGCCTCCTTCATTTTGGTATTTTGGTTGACAGTGATATTGTAAGAAACTTTTTAGTGCTCAGGAGTGGAGAAGGTTGGCTCATTTCAAATATACACGAGGGTATTTCATGCCCTAGAGAGAGAGAGAGAGAGAGGAGTGTGCCCAGCAGACCCTGACCCAGTAGACAACCAAGACGAGGCATTCCCGCCCTCTGGAAATCTCACAGCTTCCCCCCAAAGACCTGCCAGGCCAGGTCCCCTTGTGACACCGAGGACAGCTGAGACATACCTGCCTAAATGTCTTGGATAATTGGGTTTCATCCAATACTTGATTTAAACAAGGGCCTCCAGAGGTGAAAGGCCAACCCACTGCTCACATCTTAACTGCAACAGGTTTTTCTTGAAAAGCTTTCTTCTTGGGGCACCTTTGTGGCTCCCTCAGTTAAGCATCTGACTCTTGATTTCAGCTCAGGTTATGATGTCAGTGTTGCGAGATCGAGCCCCTCTGCCCCCCAACCCAGGTTGCATGCGTGGAGCCCGAGGAAGATTCTCTCCCTCCCTCTCCCTCTGCCTCTTGTCCCTGTAATCTTTCTCTCTAGGAAGGAAGGAAGGAAGGGAGGGAGGGAGGGTGAGGAAAAGAAGGAGGGAGGGAAGAAAGGAAGAAAGAAAAGCTTCCCTCATGCACAGGGAGGCTCCCAGGATGCTGGCTTGCCTCATGCTTAGATACATAAAACCCAGATACCCTGTTCTGGCTCATTTCTCTTTAGAAGCAGCAGCAGCAGCAGCAGCAGCAGCGGCAGCAGCAAGATTTCCCTCTATTATCACATGACCCTGCAGCTGGGAATCATTGAAATTGGGCTATATTCACCCCCTTCTCTGGGCTCCTCTGGCATCATGGAAAAAAGAAAGTTCATGCTAAAAACACATGTGGTACAAGTTATGGCTCTTCCTCTCCCCTCCACTCTGACCCAGTACAAACACCATCCTCTCAAAATGAGCCCAACCTGGCCAATCCAGAGAAGCCCACCCTTTGCTGGGTGCCTTCCACACATGGACACCAGGAGAGGGACGTTCTGCTTTAATCCACATCACAAAACCCAGGACGTAACTACTATCCCCAGTTTTGAGGTAGAGAAACAGGCTCAGAGAGCTTGAGTGGACTGTCCAAAGTCACACAGCCAGGGTGGCTGGGACCGGAAGAGGTGAATCCTGCAGAGTCATGTGAATGAACCACATCGTGACTAGCCTAGAAGTCATCCTTATTCCCAGTGTTTACGGAAACTACAAGTGGAATTTTGGATTTAATTCCATTCTCTATTATTAAAGAAACAAACCTCGATTTGTTTATAAGTCAGCATGGGGTGCTTAAGCAGAGGCCCATTCCTGTGATCCCTCATCCTTTTTTTTTTTTTTTTTTTTTTTGTGAGGCAGATCACTGTATGCCTGCCCCCGCCCCTCGTCACCTCAAGAGAAACATCCCGGAGTTGTTCTATCAACTCTCTCGTTCTAGATATCAGAGCAGACCCTAGAAAAACAAACTTGTAGCTGCCCACTCAGCTTTGCTGCTGGTTCCGAACCTCCACTACCTGGGTCCTGAACCATGAATCCTTGCCTCTAGAGAAAATGCAACAACTCTCTAAAAGGAGGGAAACAAAGTGAAAATCCAGGGAAACAAAGTTGTCTGGAATCAGGCTGATAGCAATTATACCCCAGGCCATTTGAAAGGGACATTAGAAGAAAAGTGCTTATTTCCGTTTCTTATCTTTAGAAATAAAAGTATTTTGACAACGGTTCTTCTATCCTAGGGAAGTGCCTTTACTTCCCTTGGTGAAACTGAAGAATTCTAAACCTACTTTTGCCACTGTCGACCTACCTGCTGGGGCCCGTTCTTACCGACATTTTCCCTGCAAGTTGCCAGCCCTCCTCTGAACAGGAGAGGGCTGCGCACACAGCAAGAGCTCTATCAGCTCTGTCCGTTGTGTGAACCAACGGTAACACCCCCACTCCCCCGCAAGCTGGAAGAGGGGATACACCCCCAGATTTGTATAACAACAGACGTTATGGTCTTAAACCCATAGGACAGATGGTTTCTCATGTTCCTGAATGCCTCTTGTTTCTAGAATTATCTACCCTCTACCTGTAGCTCATTTCCTCTTCTTACTCCAAAATGTTGAATGCAAACCAGTGTCCACGGGATACTATTTTATCTCATTTATCTTTTGCAACAAGGATCACTGAATTTTTTTTTTTTTTAACCCTCAAAGAAGCACCCACTTTTAGCTGTTGGTAAGCACCACTCACGGAGAAGAGTCTAGAAACTTCAGTCAATTCAGACTCCAGGGCCAGAGTCATCAAAACCAGGGATAGGAGAGCTGAAAGGAAACTGTTACCACAGGGAAACATAAAGGTTGGGGTTTTAAAAGCTCCTTTTTAATGTTTGTTGAGTTCTTACTGTGTGCATTTGGTATTAGTTGCAGGATGTGGGCAGCATGAGGAGGGGCGAGGCAAAAAAAGTTAATCTAGCCCCACACACAGTGCATTCCGTCAACTTCTGTCTCAGACCTGAGCTGACTGAGAATGCCAAACAGGGGGTCAAGGGTCCACTTTCTTTCTTTCTTTTTTTTAAACCTAGGTTGGACCCTGTGCACGGGCCCGGGGCCCAAGTCAGTGGTCCTGGGACTGGGGTTGCACTAACGCTGGCTTTTGTCTCTGTGAGAAAATAGGTGGCCCTCACTTGTTCTCACTGATCCTCCCCTGCCTCCCAAAGGTTCCCCCACGTTCCATCCCTTCAATGTGAGCAAACCTGGAAGGGGTGGGGAACAGATTCTTCTGAGAGGTGTGCCAGCAAAGCTTAACTCTTGACAGACCACACATGAAATCTTCAAGAAGCAAATGTCTTCATTCCAAAAGGCTGTCCCAAGCAGAAGAGGATTAACTGGACCCATGAACTTCGAGATCTCCCTAGTGCCCAGCACGGTGGGGACTCAAAAGCAAAGAGCAACTATCTGAAATTCCCACAACCAGAAACCATCTAGAAATTGGCCCCTCCTCCCATATGGCATTTCCTAACGAGTGCTGTTTGGATGCAATCATTTCTCTCCACACACCCTTTCCTCCAATTTCAACAGAACGAAGAACTACAGAGAATAGGCCTCAGAAAACACTCTTCTGGTCAGGGGGCATGCTCACCCTCAGCTTCTCGGCCATTCTGTCAGGATACCTGAAGGGTCTGCACTCACAAGACCACGCTACCAAGACGAACACTGTAACTGGCAACAGAGTCAGAAACGGAGAACTAAGGGACAATGAAGATGAGATTTTCCAGCTCAAGCTACCCCATATCATTGAATTTAAGCACAGGACACCAAACGGCGCAAGAGATTAAAATCTCCCTTAAAGAACATTTCAGGGTCCACTCATTAGAACAACTACGCTTTTGGGGGCCGCATCTCAGATGCAGTGATTTCCCAATGATTCTTAAATTATCCGATAATCTAGATGAATAGAATGGCTTATAAGGCCTATATCTGTTCAGTTGACAAAACAGTCAACATCTAAAGCATTCACATTTTACAGGGAGGTAGGTAGTATCCACTTCCCGAAACTATTTACTCAAATAACAGGCAGAAACTCAAAAGGTGGGCCAGGGGTGGGGGAGGCAAGTACTGTGTACCAAGGGGAACAGCCATCCAAAAAAACCTACAAAAAAGCTAATTGTGTTACCAGCTAGAAAATTAGCAATAACTTGCTGACTTAACTCCCCATGTCAGATCTAATTAGAAGGTGGCAATAAATGTTTCCAGGTGTTTAATTAAGTGTGATAATTATTTCTTTCCTTTAAGAGAGATGGAGTCATATGTTTACATTTCACAGCATAATGTTTCCTTAGTCCAAACACCGTGGAAACACTTTTGTGTAACACGGGATTGAAACCAGGATAAAAATATCTGCTGTGATAAGCAGCACTTAAAGTGATTTATCAGCACTTGCTTTCACATGCCAACGTACAATGGCAACGTAACGGCTGCTCTGTTCTGGTGATTTCCTTTAGCCACACAGCTTTCTGCCGCCCACCCCCTCACCCGTACACCTCAATGAAAGATTTCCATTCGACATGTCATTTAATTACCAGCATGTCTTAAATGAATTGTCAAGGAAGTGGGGACATTTTATGGGGATCTCTACTTTCACAGTAAGAACACAGCAAGAATACAATGAGATACAGAAGAATTCAGAGAATTCAGAGACACAGAAGAATTCGGCAACCAGGGAATCCTTTTAGAGATGGATTCAAGTACAGTGTCGCTATCAATTAACCTTTTTTTATTATTTTTTAAAGATTTTATTTATTTATTTGACAGGCAGAGCTCACAGTATGCAAGAGAGGCAGGCAGAGAGAGGGGGAAGCAGGCTCCCTGCTGAGCAGAGAGCCCGATGCGGGGGCTCGATCCCAGGACCCTGGGATCATGACCTGAGCTGAAGGCAGAGGCTTTAACCCACTGAGCTACCCAGGCGCCCCTAACCTTTTTTAAATGCAGAAATGTACTCTACCTTGAGATAGTATTGACCCCCTGCTCCCCCCCCCCCAAAAGAATTTACACAGGGATATAAGTAACTCAAGGATTTTGTTCTTCCAGGGCTGGGCTCTCAACTCTTGTCCCCTTCCTTCCACCATCCCGCAGGTCTTGCTCTTTCTAACTACTGCTGTGTTTTAGGAAATCAGTTGGCGCTAGCAATGAATGCACACCCTTTTAAGTGTCAAAGTTTGGTTGGTCAGCCAGAGGGGGGTCTTGAACATGCCTATTAGCCTCCCTGGGTCCCAAAGGGCTCATCAGGTGTCCCTCCATCAGGTGCTTAAGGCTCGAGTGTCACCCGAGCGCGCGCAAGGACACACACATACACACAAAACTTTCTTCTGCAAAGGCAGCCTCCACCGAACGACGGAAGCAAAAACTCTAGTGCGCCCGTTTTACCACGCGGGGCTGGATTACAATCTCAGGCCAGCACCTAGGTCTGCAACCTGGGGCACCGTGATAGCCCGGGCAGTCCTCCGCACAGCACGAGCTGTTAGCAGGCGGCAGGACACATAGCCGGCGCCGCGTCTACACAAGGAAGGACCAGATCGCGCGTGGGGCTCAGAGGAGGAGGTGGAAGTGAAGGAAAGGCTCGACCCGAGTCTGTGGTAGGGGCTGCTAGCCGGAGGTCTCAGACAGGCGCCGCGGCGCAGAAACTGGGTAAAACTTCGGGGAGTTTCCGGGGCTCTGCGCGCCTGCACACACACTCTTACACACACGCGCTCACATGCACCCACTCACACCCACTCACACCCACTCACTCCCGTAAGTCTGAGGGAGCGGAAGGTGGGCTCCTAGGAGCAGCCGGCAGCCCAGAGGCCGGGGAAGCCCGGAGAGGGAGTGTGTGCAAGACCCGCGCGCCGGGAGGCACTTACTCTGAAGAGAGGGCGCGGCGGCGCCGGGACACACAGGCGAACCTGGTGATCTGACCGTGCGGAGTTCCCTAGCGGCTCGAACGCTCGCGGGCTTCCGCGGACGGATCAGCAGCGCGGGCCAGAGGCGGCGAGAGAAAAAGAGCCACGGGCCAGGGGAGGGGCGGACTAGGCAGAGGGAGGAACAGAGCGGCCGGGGCGGGGCGGGAGACTGGGCGCCAGGGGCGGGGCTACGGGAGGCTCGAGGGCGCTGGGGCGGGGCCAGGAGGACGAGCGAACGGGTCAGGGGCGGAGCCACGAGGGGCTAGGAGTCCAGAGGAGGAACTGAGAGGAGGAGCTAGGAGGGTGGGGGCAGAGCAGGGGGCGGAGGAGGGGGCCAGGGGCGGGGATAAGGCGGGGCCCGACGGTCGGGAGCGGAGCTGAGAGGAGGAGCCAGGAAGCTGGGGGCGGGACGGACCAGGGAGGAGGAGCCGAGTCGGGGATGTGGGAGGAGCTAGATTGTCGGGGGCGGGCCATGAGGAGCAAGAAGGTAGGGGGCGGAGCTGAGAGGAGGAGCTAGGAATGCAGGGGCAAAGCGGGTTGAAGAGCTGAGAGGCGTAGAAGACGCGGGAGAGGAGGAGGGGCAGGGCTAGCGGAAGGACCTAGGAGGTCAGAGGCGGGAAGGGGAGCCAGGTATCCTGGACTGGGCTAACCCAGCCTGACACCGGGGCGGCACGGCAGGTGCCCCGAAGAAGGCAGGGGAGGGCTGGGCTGCGGCGTGGGAGCTGGATCCGGACTGGAAGGAGGGACGTCTGGATGCGAGGGGTCAGGACTGGCTTGAGGGACACGTTCGGGCCTCGGTGTCTTCAGTCGCAAAAATGAGATACCAGCCTCATAGTGTGTTGAGACGGTTAAATGAGCTCATACATGTTTACTGTGCCTGGCACGAAACAGGCATGCATGACTGTTACCAACTGTTGCCATTATTATTGATTAGAACTATCCACATAAGTCGTAAATCCCACTTTTTTTTTTTTTTTCTTTTTCAGCTTCTACTGGCCTCAAGTCTACCTCGCGATGTCTGACGTATTCATGATTCCTGGTTGCCATTCACGGAGATTGCAGGGCTTCCTTTCTCAGGTAAAGACTCGTTGGCTCCTGGGAAGCCCGTCTGGTCTCAGTCACTTCTGAGGCTTTCACTGTGACTGCTCCTGCCTGTGGGGTCGAAGGCTAGCTCTCCCCCGGGATGGGGCAAAATCTGCCTTCCTCCTGCGGAGGACCCCCGACCCGGGGTAGAGGTTCATGAAGGTGCTGACCTTCGTGGGAGCACAATGAATCCACAAACATCCATTAAACACCTCCGATATGGTGGCTCTGTGCAGAGGGCTGTTAATAATAATATTAGCAAAACTTAGTATGGGCAGGTCACCGTCCTAATCCTCACAACAGTCTATAATGTTGATCTTATAGTTACCTTAATTTTACAAAGGAAAATGGAGGCATAGTGAAATAAAATATCCTGCCCAAAGTTACGCATTTAGGGAGTGGGCCCAGTATGGCTGGGAGACAGGTAATTAAACACTTTGTAGGTGAAGTAGACCAGAAAATCACAACACATTTGTGTTCAACGCCCACTGTCCTGTGGTTATACTATGGGAGGGGGGTGTCAGCAAGACCATCCTGAAAGAGGTCTGAGTTGGGTTTGGAATTAGGAATAGGAGTTTCAGGAGCATCTACAGGTGGAGAAATGGACACAGTCAACATTTTTCAAGCATTCAGGAGGGTTGAGAAAAAGTAGAGTGTAGATTGGAATGAAGCTAAAATAACAAAAGAGGACCCTTTAAATCCAAGCGTGTGTTTGTGTGTGTGTGTGTGTGTGTTTTCCCACTATAGGAGCTAAACAGCATTAATTTGACCCTTGGGTAGTAGAAAGCCAGAAGGATTTTAATCATGGGGGACATGTTGTTCCAGAAAGGTTATTCTGAAAAACAGCAAAGAGAATGCCAGAGCCAGGAAACTTGCTTAGGAAGTTACTGAAATATGACAGGTTGGGATACTGTGGTAGGCAGAATACTGAATCTGGGACAGATGTCCACTCCCTAATCCCTGGAACACTTTGCAGATGTGCTTATGTGTAAAGACAATGTGATGAGGAGCTTATGCTGCATTGTTTGAGTGGGTCTAATCTAATCATGTGAGTCTGTAAAGTGAAAAAGTGGGTCTAAGAGATTCAAAATATGAGAGGAACTGGACCTAGTTCAGAAGCCAAGGAATGGGTGGCCTCTAAAAGTTGGAAATGGATCTCAGCCAACAAAAAGTGGGAATCTCAGTCCTGCGGCCACAAGGAAGTGAACTCTGCCAGTAACCCAACTGAGCAGGGGAAAGGGAATCCTCCCCCAGAGCCTACAGATAGGAACTCAGCTCTTGAGGTGACACTCTGATTTTATCCTGTTGAGATCCACACTGGAATTCTGACCTACAGTACTGTAAAATAATAAATTTATGTTGTTTTAAAACCTTATATTGGTGGTAATTTGTTGTGACAGTAATAGGAAACTCATACAGATGCTGAAGGCCTGGAGATTGATGGGATGTGGGGGTTGAGAAAAGGAGAGTCATCTAGGTTGATTCATAGGGTTTCTGGTTTGGCAGGCTGTGTCTTTGGTGGCGCCACCCATTAGAGGGAGGGACAAAGACATTTACTGTCTAAATTCTTCTTGACTCTGCAGTGGTGCAACTAAATTAGGATTAACAGAGTTTGTACACTCCCATCCTTCCCCACCCCCAAATAATTAGAAATGATTCCTGCCTGAATGCCCATGGGCAGTCATACTTGTCACCACCAACTGAGAACTGTGGTAATCTATCTGCCGCGTATAAACTGGATGACTTAGGACAACGCGCCTCACTTCTGCTGAGATAGGAGGAGGCGACTGTCGGCATGACTGCTGTGAGAGTCAGCCAGGAGGTCATGGTGCCTCCAAACTCAGCTCCAGGAACTGTCCCCATTGCTTCACTCCTGTCTCCCTTGTTCCCAGCTGCACCCTAAAACAGCACTGCCCCGAACCCCTTCTATCTTTTTCACCGCTCTACAATCTATCTTCAACATTCCTTTTTTTTTTTTTTTAATATTTATTTATTTGACAGAGAGAGAAAGCATGAGCAGGGGAAGTGACAGAGGGAGAAGCAGACTTCCTGCTGTGCAAAGCACCCAACTCGGGGGTTCCATCTCAAGACCTTGGGATCATGACCTGAGCCAAAAGGCGGTGCTAACGACTGAGCCACCCAGGTGCCCCTGTTTTCAACATTCTACACCTGGACTAGTCTCTTATCCTTGGCTTAATTTTTGACTCTTCCTTTGCCTCACATACACTTGCATTTCTCCCAGCTTCCTCTCCTACCTAGCCTAACGCCAACAACTAACACTTCAGCCAGTCACTGCTAGTGCCTCCTTCTATTCCTTTACCTCATCGTCCTTTCCTTGTACTCACCTGGCAAATTTCCAACCAACCATATTTTCGATATGGACTCAAGAAGAACCCGAAAAGGTGAACTTAATTGTCTACAGACACATGATCTCTAATCTCAGCTAAGTCTGTGTGCGGCCTAGATACCCTCCTGCATCACAAGAGTATGAAGGGGGTTCAATTTTTACCTCTTTCCTTGAGACATCTTTCCCATCCCTTGCTCTTCCTGCTCTCGATATCCCTACCTGCTAATATAAAATATACAGATAAGCAATAGTTTTCTCGACTTCCTGTTGGAGCTAGCAAAAATACCACCTACATCCACTCATCGTGGTTTCCTTTCCTCTCATCCCAGAGGATCAGAGTAAACCCTCTCACCAGTTCTTTGGGTCCCTCCAGAGCCCTTGCTTCTATCTTACATGGGCTGCATTCAGTTAAATATCCCTTCTGTCTCTTTTTTTGTAAAGATTTTATTTATTTATTTATGAGAGAGAGAACAAGCAGAGGAGGTGGGGGAAGCAGACTTCCTGCTGAGCAGGTTGCCCCACGCAGCACTCAATCTCAGGATCCCAGGATCATGTCCTGAGCCGAAGGAGCCGCTTAACCCACTGAGCCACCCAAGTGTCCCTTTTGTCCTCAACTTCTCAAGTTCTATACTTTCCTTGCAAAACTTTTGGGGATCCTGAGTGGGTGGCTCAGTCGGTTAAGTGACCAACTAACTCTTGGTTTCCACTCAGGTTTTATGATCTCAGGGTCATGAGATGGAATCCCATGTCAGGTTACCTGCTGAGTGTAAGGTCTGCTTGGGATTCTCCTTCTCCCTCAGCTCCTGCCCCAATTGCACTCTCTCTCGCTTTAAAATAAATCTTTTTAAAATGCTAAGAATAAAGAAAGAATGCAAAGTTAAAAATTTTCCATGGACGCTGCTACCTTCATTCACTACAACCCACTTTACTAGGGCCATCTAGACCTGAGAGGCCACAGGTGCTGCTCATAGAAACATGCAGACCGGCCATCATCTCAGGGCTTATTTAAGGGGGCTAGGGAAGGGAGGGGACTCTACAATCTCAGGCAACTTGCATTACTGTCTTAAAGAACTATTATTCTTCCACCATATTCACAGAATGATAATATTTAGAAGTTAGCAAAGATATTAACTTTCCTATCCTGCTCAAGCAAATAAACACTTGGATCACTTCATTTTCAAATTAGCTCTTAGGTATTTCCAATGTGGGGTCATAAAAAAAAAAGTATTAGAATCTAGGAATCTTCTAATCACTAGTCTATTAGTGAGTGGCTACGCATATTTTATAAATCCTTGCAGCTCTGTCTGGATCTTCCCAGGCCAAAACTCCAAGACCCAAGACCCTAACCCCCTATAAATCACACGAAGTAGAGATAGCTGGATCTCTTGCTGCCTACCCAAAATACCTCTGTGCATGCCTGTTTTTGCTTCTACCCAGCTAAAGGTAGGAACTAACTTTAGATACTTTTTTTTTTTTAGATTTTATTTGAGATAGAGAGCAAGAACGAGAGAGAGAGAGAGAGAGAGAGAGAGAGAGAATGAGCTGGGGGATAGGGTAGAGGGAGAAAGAGAGAGGACTACCTGCTAAGCAGGGAGCCCAATGCGGGGCTCGATCCCAGGACCCTGGGATCATGACCTGAGCTGAAGGCAGACACTTAACCACCTGAGTCACCCGGGTGCCCCTAAACGTATTTGTAAGTTTTAAAAAATCTTCTGATTCTGTTTCTCCTGTACTCTCCTCTCTTTGAAGCCTCGACTATAGTTACTGAACAGCAGGGTTTTGTGTGTTTTTTTAGTGCAAGCAAAAAACTCCATGATACCGTGATACGTGCAATAAAAATGCATGCACACATACTCTGGGAGGAGAGTGGAAGTGGCTCATATTCCCTGGATGAACGGGGAAGATTTCACAAAGGACCTTCCACCCAAAAAGGATGAACTGGAGTTTTCCAGCAGAGAGAAGGGCACTCCGGGAAGTGTGGAGAGAGAAAAGGAAGATCAGGTCTCACATTTTCCAGCAGGCTAAAAGCACTGAAGCAAGGCTGTGCCCATTAAACACAGCCAAGGGAAATGCCCGTGTAGCCTTTGTGCTTTAAACACATTTTCATGCAAGTCTGTTAATGAACGTGCTTGATTCCAAACATGGCTGTAACTTCACCACCCTCCCAACTGATTATCTGATGGCCCGCTGCTTCACCTCTTTCCGGGCCTATTTCTCTTCTCAGAGCTTTATCATAACATGTAATCTTGTCCTTAATGTAACCACATGAGTAAAGGGTATATACATTTTTCCAAATAAAGGTGAAGATTAGGTCAGGTAGGAGAATTGTTCAATGTCAGGCAAACCAGAAACTCAAGGATAGAATAAAAATTTAGGGATCAATGATCTTTCCTATGACTTACATAGACCCCCCCCCCCCACTGACAGCTAGTACAGGTCACTGGTGATTATACCTTCATCACAGAGTGTTTTTAACTCTTTATTCAGAATTACTTACCTTCTATGATAACCGTCACTAAAACACACTTCAGAAGAAAGCTTGCTAGAACTATTGCCTCCATCAAAGGGTGACTTTATCCACAATCTTAGACAATTCTGTCAACCACCCCCCCCAATGAAAATGAGTTGTCTCCATGTTTCCAGGTGTTCAACCTTTGAGCTATAGAAATTACAGTGCTGCCCCCAGTTATTCTTCCATGGTTGCCCACTGGACTCCTTGTCTATGTGGCTTCTTTATTTTCTTCTTTTTGACTATCTCAAATCTCACTTGAGCCTATCCCAAATACTACAAAGCTTAGTTTTGTTTTGTCTTGTCTTTGTGTAATTCTGCTTTGAAAAGATGTTTTTCTACAAATACTGTCTAAAGCCCCTGGAGTTCTCCTGTGTACTTACCCATGAAATGCTAATCCAAGTTGGCAACCCTGCACTTTTAAACCAGGAAGGATCCCAGCATGGCACCCTCACCTGGTGGGCTCTTTTTTTCCTGTAACAGGCTCTCCCTTTTCTCTCCAATTACCAATCTTCAGAGTAAAGAGTTGTTGGATTAGCTCCTTCTATGTGTAGGTTACGTGCGTGTGTGCTTGTGTGTGTGTGTGAGCATACATGAGTCTGTCTCTTCCTAACAATGGCCTCATAGATATTTTTTTAAAAATTATCCAAAATTGTAGTGATTATATAGTGTCTTCTAATAAGAGACATGGCCAATGTTGTGTTGTCCTTTTGTTGAGATCTCAGAAAAATTTAAGGGTGTGCCATGCAGACCCTTTTTAAGAGATATTAGAATTTCTAAGAATCTTAATATGGTATACCACAACAACCTTGGGGTAGCTCAAGGTTATTGAGAGCCCATGTCAGAAAAAAATGTATGAGTGTAGCTTTTTTCTTAGTGGATTAAGTGAAGTTAATACAGGAGAAACACAGCAAGTTTTTAAAGCAATTTTACTGGACTGAACTATAAGGAATAGGGATAGCACAAAATGAAAAGAGGACTCTGTACCCTGAAACAACTCTTGCCAAGAAACAGGCTGATACTCTTATCAGTTAAAAACATGGGCCACAAAAACAAAACAAAACAAAACAAAAAAACCATGGGCCACTTTTACAGAAAAAAACTCACTCAGAGTTTGAAAGAAAAAACAGCCCAAGGGTGGAGCCAAGAGTTGTGGAGAATTAATTCGAGGATTACTCAAGGGACTGGTGACTTCTCAGCTAAACTTCGGAATTTCTATGGACCAGGTACTACTGTATGACTCCCATTTGCCCTCTTTCAGAGTGGGAGATAGTCATGTATCTCTGTCTCACAACTGTGTGTTTGGTGTGTGCAAGGCACATAACTTGTCCCCTTAGTTCATAGGTCTTTAGACTGAGAAGTACTCAACACAAGGAACCTCACCCAAGGAACCAAATATACACTTGGACCTGATTTTGATAATGGGTGCTCAAGCCTCACCTGGAAGCAATTAACAGGATGAAAATACTGGAGTTCTGGGGAGTCCTGTGTATGTGGGGAGGGATGTAGATTATAAAATGATTCAACACTTATCTGGAGCTGATGTACTGTATTGCTTAAATTCTGTCACATAGGTCAGACCTACACAGGGTGGACAGTTGTGCAGGGGTAAAACATCTCTACTGTGGAAAGAAATGGATTGTCATACAAATGATTTCTGTCACCTATCTGTATTTGCGGTGGGAGAGCCTAAGAAATAATTTCTTACTCCCAGGAGCCTTGTGAAATAATGTGATACTCTGACTGCATGAGCTCCTTCAATTACTGACCTCATATACAAACAAGCAGGCAGCAGGGGGACATGTCATGAAACACTGAAATACAGACTATAGCAAAAGATACACACCTCTAGAAGACTTTTAAGTAATGTATGTTCAACTTTTTCCAAGTAGTCCAAAGGGCAACATTTTAACCTTTCTACTCAAATAAATATCAAGCAACAAAATAGCTCAATCCAAAGAGTATTCTTGACATGTCCGCTTCATTCAAAAGAGCAGCTCTCAGTCATTAAGTACTATGTGGTTTAAAGATACAGATCTTCTCTGTCTCTTTGGTATCCTGTTACTCAGTGGGGTTTAGAGTTTGGAAGGAGCACCTGGGTGGCTCAGTGGTTTAAGCCTCTGCCTTCAGCTCAGGTCATGATCTCAGGGTCCTGGATCCAGCCCCGAATCAGGCTCTCTGATCGGTGGGGAGCCTGCTTCCCCCTCTCTCTGCCTACTTGTGCTCTCTCTCTCTCTCTCTGTGTCAAATAAATAAATAAAATCTTTAAAAAAATAATAAAAAATAAAGGAGTTTGGAAAAGTATTAGTTCATTCTTCCCTTTCCCCAAGTTATAGTTTTGTGTATCCTCCATACATATTTCTTTGTCTGTATATACATATAGGACTGAAAAACCTGAAATAATATATGGGATATTTACCTTTAACTTAGAAATCTTTCTCACTAACCTATTTTTGGATCAACAGATACAAATCTGGCATTCTTTTAGTGCTGAGAGAATATTCAATTTCAGGGATGTTTGAAAATTTATTTAACCATTTACCAACCAATTAACATTTAGATTTCTAGTTTTTTTTTTCCCTCCAGATAGCACAATAAACATCTATGTACACATATTTATGTGCATAGGTGCTTTTATCTTTATAGGATAATTTCTCAAAAGTAAGACTACTTAGTGAAAGTACATATATTCAAACATGACATGCATCTAGGTGATTCTGTGGCAACTTACTCCTACCAGCAGTGTTTCAGGGTGCCTGTTTCCTTCCAGCTCTAGCAAACCGATGTTGTCCCTTGACTTTATACCAATCTGACAGATGATAAGCGGTATCACATTGTTGCTTTTTTTCTTTTTTTAACATTCTTTTAACCATTAGGATGAGCATACTTTATACTTTCTGACTTTTTCAATGTCCTGTTCTATGAACTGATTTCTCCAACAACTTCAAAGTTCTTTTTACGTATATGGATATTAATAATTTTCCTATTACTATACAAATAGTTCTTATAGTCTACCTGTTCTTTTTGTGTGTGTGTGTGTGAGGTTTTTTTTTTTTTAAATTTTATTTTTTATAAACGTATATTTTTATCCCCAGGGGTACAGGTCAGTGAATTGCCAGGTTTACACACTTCACAGCACTCACTATAGCACATACCCTCCCCAATATCCATAACCCCACCCCCCTCTCCCAACCCCCCCCCCCCATCAACCCTCAGTTTGTTTTGTGAGATTAAGAGTCACTTATGGTTTGTCTCCCTCCCAATCCCATCTTGTTACATTTATTCTTCTCCGGCCCCCTTAACCCCCCATGTTGCATCTCTTCTCCCTCATATCAGGGAGATCATATGATAGTTGTCTTTCTCCGATTGACTTATTTTGCTAAGCATGATACCCTCTAGTTCCATCCACGTCGTCGCCAATGGCAAGATTTCATTTCTTTTGATGGCTGCATAGTATTCCATTGTGTATATATACCACCTCTTCTTTATCCATTCGTCTGTTGATGGACATCTAGGTTCTTTCCATAGTTTGGCTATTGTAGACATTGCTGCTATAAACATTCGGGTGCACATGCCCCTTCGGATCACTACGTTTGTATCTTTAGGGTAAATACCCAGTAGTGCAATTGCTGGGTCATAGGGTAGTTCTATTTTCAACATTTTGAGGAACCTCCATGCTGTTTTCCAGAGTGGTTGCACCAGCTTGCATTCCCACCAACAGTGTAGGAGGGTTCCCCTTTCTCCGCATCCTCGCCAGCATCTGTCATTTCCTGACTTGTTAATTTTAGCCATTCTGACTGGTGTGAGGTGATATCTCATTGTGGTTTTGATTTGTATTTCCCTGATGCCGAGTGATGTGGAGCACTTTTTCATGTGTCTGTTGGCCATGTGGATGTCTTCTTTGCAGAAATGTCTGTTCATGTCCTCTGCCCATTTCTTGATTGGATTATTTGTTCTTTGGGTGTTGAGTTTGCTAAGTTCTTTATAGATTTTGGACACTAGCCCTTTATCTGATATGTCATTTGCAAATATCTTCTCCCATTCTGTCAGTTGTCTTTTGGTTTTGTTAACTGTTTCCTTGGCTGTGCAAAAGCTTTTGATCTTGATAAAATCCCAATAGTTCATTTTTGCCCTGGCTTCCCTTGCCTTTGGTGATGTTCCTAGGAAGATGTTGTTGCAGCTGAGGTCGAAGAGGTTGCTGCCTGTGTTCTCCTCAAGGATTTTGATGGATTCCTTTCTCACATTGAGGTCCTTCATCCATTTTGAGTCTATTTTCGTGTGTGGTGTAAGGAAATGATCCAATTTCATTTTTCTGCATGTGGCTGTCCAATTTTCCTAACACCATTTATTGAAGAGGCTGTCTTTTTTCCATTGGACATTCTTTCCTGCTTTGTCGAAGATGAGTTGACCATAGAGTTGAGGGTCTATTTCTGGGCTCTCTATTCTGTTCCATTGATCTATGTGTCTGTTTTTGTGCCAGTACCATGCTGTCTTGATGATGACAGCTTTGTAATAGAGCTTGAAGTCCGGAATTGTGATGCCACCAATTTTGGCTTTCTTTTTCAATATTCCTTTGGCTATTCGAGGTCTTTTCTGGTTCCATATAAATTTGAGGATTATTTGTTCCATTTCTTTGAAAAAAATGGATGGTACTTTGATAGGAATTGCATTAAATGTGTAGATTGCTTTAGGTAGCATAGACATTTTCACAATATTTATTCTTCCAATCCAGGAGCATGGAATATTTTTCCATTTCTTTGTGTCTTCCTCAATTTCTTTCATGAGTACTTTATAGTTTTCTGGGTATAGATACTTAGTCTCTTTGGTTAGGTTTATTCCTAGGTATCTTATAGTTTTGGGTGCAATTGTAAATGGGATGGACTCCTTAATTTCTCTTTCTTCTGTCTTGTTGTTGGTGTAGAGAAATGCAACTGATTTCTGGGCATTGATTTTATATCCTGACACTTTACTGAATTCCTGTACAAGTTCTAGCAGTTTTGGAGTGGAGTCTTTTGGGTTTTCCACATATAGTATCATATCATCTGCAAAGAGTGATAGTTTGACTTCTTCTTTGCCGATTTGGATGCCTTTAATTTCCTTTTGTTGTCTGATTGCGGAGGCTAGGCCTTCTAGTACTATGTTGAATAGCAGTGGTGATAACGGACATCCCTGTCGTGTTCCTGACCTTAGCGGAAAAGCTTTCAGTTTTTCTCCATTGAGAATGATATTTGCGGTGGGTTTTTCATAGATGGCTTTGATAATATTGAGGTATGTGCCATCTATCCCTACACTTTGAAGAGTTTTGATCAGGAAGGGATGCTGTACTTTGTCAAATGCTTTTTCAGCATCTATGGAGAGTATCATATGGTTCTTGTTCTTTCTTTTATTAATGTGTTGTATCACATTGATTGATTTGCGGATGTTGAACCAACTTTGCAGCCCTGGAATAAATCCCACTTGGTCGTGGTGAATAATCCTTTTAATGTACTGTTGAATCCTATTGGCTAGTATTTTGGCGAGAATTTTTGCATCTGTGTTCATCAAGGATATTGGTCTGTAGTTCTCTTTTTTGATGGGGTCCTTGTCTGGTTTTGGGATCAAAGTGATGCTGGCCTCATAAAATGAGTTTGGAAGTTTTCCTTCTATTTCTATTTTTTGGAACAGTTTCAGGAGAATAGGAATTAGTTCTTCTTTAAATGTTTGGTAGAATTCCCCCGGGAAGCCATCTGGCCCTGGGCTTTTGTTTGTTTGGAGATTTTTGATGACTGTTTCAATCTCCTTACTGGTTATGGGTCTGTTCAGGCTTTCTATTTCTTCCTGGTTCAGTTGTGGTAGTTTATATGTCTCTAGGAATGCATCCATTTCTTCCAGATTGTCAAATTTGTTGGCGTAGAGTTGCTCATAGTATGTTCTTATAATTGTCTGTATTTCTTTGGTGTTCGTTGTGATCTCTCCTCTTTCATTCATGATTTTATTTATTTGGGTCCTTTCTCTTTTCTTTTTGATAAGTCTGGCCAGGGGTTTATCAATTTTATTAATTCTTTCAAAGAACCAGCTCCTAGTTTTGTTGATTTGTTCTATTGTTTTTTTGTTTCTATTTCATTGATTTCTGTTCTAATCTTTATGATTTCTCTTCTCCTGCTGGGTTTAGGGTTTCTTCCTTGTTCTTTCTCCAGCTCCTTTAGGTATAGGGTTAGGTTGTGTACTGAGACCTTTCTTGTTTCTTGAGAAAGGCTTGTACCGCTATATATTTTCCTCTCAGGACTGCCTTTGTTGTGTCCCACAGATTCTGAACCGTTGTGTTTTCATTATCATTTGTTTCCATGAATGTTTTCAATTCTTCTTTAATTTCCTGGTTGACCCATTCATTCTTTAGAAGGATGCTGTTTAGTCTCCATGTATTTGGGTTCTTTCCAAATTTCCTCTTGTTATTGAGTTCTAGCTTCAGAGCATTGTGGTCTGAAAATATGCAGGGAATGATCCCAATCTTTTGATACCGGTTGAGACTTGATTTAGGACCAAGAATGTGATCTATTCTGGAGAATGTTCCATGTGCACTAGAGAAGAATGTGTATTCTGTTGCTATGGGATGAAAAGTTCTGAATATATCTGTGATGTCCATCTGGTCCAGTGTGTCATTTAAGGCCTTTATTTCCTTATTGATCCTTTGCTTTGATGATCTGTCCATTTCAGTGAGGGGAGTGTTAAAATCCCCTACTATTATTGTATTATTGTTGATCTGTTTCTTTGATTTTGTTATTAATTGGTTTGTATAGTTGGCTGCTCCCACGTTAGGGGCATAGATATTTAAAATGGTTAGATCTTCTTGTTGGACAGTTCCTTTGAGTATGATATAGTGTCCTTCCTCATCTCTTATTATAGTCTTTGGCTTAAAATCTAATTGATCTGATATAAGGATTGCCACTCCTGCTTTCTTCTGATGTCCATTAGCATGGTAAATTCTTTTCCACCCCCTCACTTTAAACCTGGAGGTGTCTTCGGGTTTAAGATGAGTTTCTTGTAGGCAACATATAGATGGGTTTTGTTTTTTTTATCCATTCTGATACCCTGTGTCTTTTGATTGGGGCATTTAGCCCATTAACATTCAGGGTAAGTATTGAGAGATATGAATTTAGTGCCATTGTATTGCCTGTAAGGTGACTGTTATTGTATATTGTCTCTGTTTCTTTCTGATCTACTACTTTTAGGGTCTCTCTTTGCTTAGAGGACCCCTTTCAATATTTCCTGTAGTGCTGGTTTGGTATTTGCAAAATCTTTCAGTTTTTGTTTGTCCTGGAAGCTTTTAATCTCTCCTTCTATTTTCAATGATAGCCTAGCTGGATATAGTATTCTTGGCTGCATGTTTTTCTCATTTAGTACTCTGAATATATCATGCCAGCTCTTTCTGGCCTGCCAGATCTCTGTGGATAAGTCTGCTGCCAATCTAATATTTTTACCATTGTACGTTACAGACTTCTTTTCCCGGGCTGCTTTCAGGATCTTTTCTTTGTCACTAAGACTTGTAAATTTTACTATTAGGTGACGGGGTGTGGACCTATTCTTATTGATTTTGAGGGGGGTTCTCTGAACCTCCTGGATTTTGATGCTTGTTCCCTTTGCCATATTGGGGAAATTTGCTCCAATAATTCTCTCCAACATACCTTCTGCTCCCCTCTCTGATTCCTCTTCTTCTGGAATCCCAATTATTCTAATGTTGTTTCATCTTATGGTGTCACTTATCTCTCGAATTCTCCCCTCATGGTCCAGTAGCTGTTTGTCTCTCTTTTGCTCAGCTTCTTTATTCTCTGTCATTTGGTCTTCTATATCGCTAATTCTCTCTTCTGCCTCATTTATCCTAGCAGTGAGAGCCTCCATTTTTTTTTAAAAGATTTTATTTATTTATTTGACAGAGAGAGATCACAAGCAGGCAGAGAGGCAGGTAGAGAGAGAGGAGGAAGCAGGCTCCCTGCTGAGCAGAGAGCCCGATGCGGGGCTCGATCCCAGGACCCTGAGATCATGACCTGAGCCGAAGGCAGCTGCTTAACCCACTGAGCCACCCAGGTGCCCCGAGAGCCTCCATTTTTGATTGCACCTCATTAATAGCTTTTTTGATTTCAACTTGGTTAGATTTTAGTTCTTTTATTTCTCCAGAAAGGGCTTTTATATCTCCCGAGAGGGTTGCTTTAATATCTTCCATGCCTTTTTCAAGCCTGGCTAGAACCTTGAGAATCGTCATTCTGAACTCTATATCAGACATGTTACCAATGTCTGTATTGATTAGGTCCCTAGCCTTTGGTACTGCTTCTTGTTCTTTTTTTTTGTTGTGAATTTTTCCGCCTTGTCATTTTGTCCAGATAAGAGTATATGAAGGAGCAAGTAAAATACTAAAAGGGTGGCAACAACCCCAGGAAACTATGCTTTAGCCAAATCAGAAGAGATCCCAAATTGTGAGGGGGGAGAAAGGGGATAAAAAGGGGTTCAGAAAGAAAAAAAAAAAAAACTATTAAAAAAAGAAAGCCAATAAAGAAAAAATATAAAAAGGTAAAATATATATATATATATTAAACTATTTAAAAAACGTTAAAAAAGAAAACGGTAAAAGTTAAAAAAATTTAGCAGAAGAAGAGAAAAAAAGATTGAAAACGAAAAAAAAAATTAAATTAACTGCAAGGCTAAGGAATCATGGGGAGAAAGCCATGAGTTCCGTGCTTTGTTTTCTTCTCCTCTGGAATTCCGCCGCTCTCCTTTGTATTGAAACTGCACTCCTGGGTAGGTAAACTTGGTCCTGGCTGGGTTTCTCGTTGATCTTCTGGGGGAGGGGCCTGTTGTAGTGATTCTCAAGCGTCTTTGCCCCAGGCGGAGTTGCACGCCCTTACCCGGGGCCGGGCTGAGTAATCCGCTCGGGTTTGCTGGGTTTGCTTTCGGGAGCTTTTGTTCCCTGAGCGCTTTCTGTAGAGTTCTGGAAGACGGGAATGAAGATGGCGGCCTCCCAGTGTCCGGCCCGGAGGAGCCGAGAGCCCGGGGCCCCACTCCTCAGTGTGCCCCCAGAGAACAGCGCCCAATTACTCCCGTCACCCCGGCCTCTGGCTGCGCTCCGAGCTGACCAAGCCTGCGACGGGTTCAAGGTAGACCCGAGCTGAGAGTCACTCCTCGGCTCTGTCTCTGTAGCCGGCTTCCCGGTTCTAATACCGGTAAGCTTTGCGACACTCAGACATCCCCGATCCTTCTGTGACCCTGTGGGACCTGAGGCCGCGCTGACCCCGCCTGGGCTTCACCCCAGTTAAGCCTCTGGAGCGATGTCCCTCAGCGGAACAGACTTTTAAAAGTCCTGATTTTGTGCTGCGTTGCTCCGCAGCTCGCCGGGAGCCAGCCCCTCCCCCCGCGGTCTATCTTCCATTCGCTTTGGATTCATTTCTCCGCCAGTCCTACCTTTCAGATAGTGGTTGATTTTCTGTTTCTAGAATTGCTGCTCTTCTTCTCTTCAATCTCCCGTTGGATTTGTAGGTGTTTGCAATCTTTAGATAAGCTATTTATTTGATCTCCCGCTACCTGAAGTAGTCTCAGCCTGCTACTTCTCCGCCATCTTGACCTCTACCTGTTCTTTTAACTTTGACGATGGTCCCCTTTCATGCCATTACATCTTTTTGTTTAGTGACATAGATCTGGCTTTCCAACCCGGTTAAAAAGATCATCACCACTTTAAAATTGTATAAGGATTTTCTTACAGTGGGCATCTTTGTATTGTACTCTGACTGTTGAGACCAGTGTGAGAAATTCTTGCAATTTCTTAAGCAATTTTTTAAAAAAGGAGAAATAAATTTGGATAAAGTAAAGAGAACAAGAAAGGGGGATGTACTTGACTGTCTCATGATTCTACATAAGAAAAATCCTTCACTTCAGAAAATGAGACTTGCAATGTTGTAAACTTTTCTGTCATTACAAAGCCACATTCTCAGAAAATGCACAATTTAAAAAACGTATGTATTTTGATGTACCCATTCCATTAATGTGGATAAAATTTTACATGTATGTACACCACTTTATATTTAAATATACATTTCAACTTTTTATTCTTACCTTTTTTGAATAATGTTTATATATTAAGTTAAGAAGATAATAGAAAAGGAAGAGTAAGGTGTTCAGGAAAACTACTCAATCCTTTCTATATTTACCAAATATAAATACAGAAGTTCTCTACTTTAAAATGTCACATATCCTTTAAGTCAACTAAAGTTGCATAAATATTACTTAAAACAATAGCATGCTAAAAAAAGTCACTGCATGATTGTTTATTTAAAATATTATGACTCTGATGTAAATACATATGGGCTTACATAATTTATTACTCATATAAACCCTCAATTAAAATGCTTAATTGTTCATCCACAATGCCTTTTTTCTAATAATAAGCATAATAAATTTTCTAACTAATTGAAAGTGTTTAAAGCCTTTTGAATCTTGATTTGTGCAGTTACTGAAAAATAACTTAAGCTGAACTACAGCACACCGCAGGATCGTTTGCAATGCCGCCACAGATCTCTCTGCAACCAAACAGTCACATACTGTTACTGTTATTGCACGGTTATAGATACAGGTTATTATGTGCACATAAACTCTCTACATAATCAATGACAGTGTTTTCACTGCAACTAGCTTAACACATTTAAAATTATGAATACAATTTACAAAATCTTTAACAATATACTTTTAAGATAAAAGTATCCTGAGGATATTACAAAATTCATTTTACCAGCCCTTCATTTCTTCGCTTTGACTCTTTAATTTCCAAGATAATAGTTGTTCATATTTTGTTACATAAAAATGTTTTTATAATTCCTATTAACAAAATATATTTAAGCTACATAGTATATAATTGTCCCTTAAACACTTAGTCCCATCTGCCTCCAGTCTCCTTGGCTAAAATCAAGTATTTATCAAGTTGTCTATAATTTTTAATCAGAAAAGGTAGCACAAAACAGACAGAAATAGGGTTATTAGCACATTTAAGTTAAAAGCATTGTGCATTTTTAATATTTTGGTCATATTTTATAGTAAAATAATGTATTTTGGCAAAAAAATAATAAAATATAAGGTTTAGTTTATTTTCTATTAATGGTAGATCTGGCAGGTATTTTACATTTGTAAATATTATCTATTTAATTTTACTGTTTTCACATTTGTTTCTAAAAACACTGCTATAAGGTATTCAGAACTTTGAGACTAAAAGCACCTAACAAAAAAAAAAAAAAAAAAAAGAAAGAAAGACGAAGTAAAATGTTTGGTGCTCTAAAATCCTTTGACAATTTTATAAACTTACTTTTAAGTGTCTCATATATGCCAACACAGAATCATTATTGCCTGCTAAGACTTAACTGACTCAAGATAATCTTTAAAATTATAATCTTGGATATCTTCCTGAAATTATTTGAAAATTAGGATGGGAATTAAAAAACTAAAAACAAAAAAACATGGAAAAAGACAGCTGCAAAAAAGGTCGCTATTCTAGTGGCAGTAGTTGTTATGGCACAAAAACACATGAAAAGACTTGTAATTTCCTCTGATATATACACAAACTAAGTCCAAATAAGATGTGTAAGATATATTACATATATACAAACACACTTGGGCTTCAGGCAGGAAACAGGGAACTTTATATATCTTGGGTCATATATCACTGAAGTCCCAATGACAGTTTTTAATGAAGGTGTTCATTATGTTTTTTATTCTTGCCCAATTATCAATCTATCATTAACAGAAGAAGAGTTTGAGATGTATTAGTTTGAAAAAAGAAGTAAGGGCATGGTGAATTAAGGGATGACTGATGTCAACTGCCTTTACATAAAGGGTATTTTTACTGTTAAATTCATACAGAGACATCTGCAGAAGAGTTTATCAACAATCAGAACACAAAACTCCTTTAACACTATGACATACTCACTATAACATACTATAAATAAGTATTATTACAGTATTACTTATACATTTTACTTTAGGCAATATAGTCTAATTCTGAATGACCTTGTTAATTTTTAAGGCATCAGTGCATCAAGGACAAAGCTCCGTAAAATAAATATGAAAACAAGAAAGCATTAGCTTATCTGTGGCAGAGACAGTGATCACTGTACATTGTATGTGTTGGCCACTTCCATGGAATAGGGAATAAATTATACATCTTATTGTCAAAATGTTATAGCATAAATTTCACATCATTTCTCAATACTTCATTTAATGGGCTAAACTGATCCGGCAGTATCCTCATTTTCATTGTTCCATCAGCTCCACATGAAAAAATGTGATTTGCTGGTCCTGTCTCAATTTGCATCACTCCAGTTCCAATATTTCTAAAAATGGACTGCCGGGCATGTTCATTTATAAATGTGTGGAGAAGACTAAAGGTAGATAGACTCCAAATCTGAAAGACATTAGGAACAAAATTAAAAATTGAGGTTGATGATTACCTTAAAAATCCAAATGAAAAATTTAGACCTCTTTAGACCTTTTCTTTCTTACATACACTTCTATGTAAGTCTAAGGTCGTAACATTTTGACCTTGTGCTGCTATTTTCCAAATCCTTTGATATTATTATTCTTCAAAATCCATCCATTTAGAAAGTATTTTACCTTGCATTTAAGAGAAGAACTTAGGTAGAGGAGGTTAAGTGTACAATACTATAGAAACTTGTAATATTATAGGGACTTTCAGAAAAGCTTGTGCTAATCTGGTTGAAGTCAAGATCAGTCAGTTAAGCGACTGCCTTCCACTCCGGTCCTGGGATCCAGCCCTGCATCGGGCTCCTTGCTCAGTGAGGAGTCTGCTTCTCCTCCTCCCTCTCCCTCTGGTGCTTGCTCACTTGCTCTGTCTCTCAAATACATAAATAAATCCTTAAAAAAAAAAAAAAAAAAGGAAAGAAAAGAAAAAGAAAAAAAACACAAGCCAATACCTTCTGTGAGGTGGTCTCATGATCCCCAAAAATACAAGGACATAAATCTCAGGTTAGGAAAACCTGAAAGCTAGTCCTACATTTTTAGTGCTGTTACTTCATGTGTGTGTAACGTGTTTGTGATGCAAATTAAAATCATACAAAAATACCTGCTGCTACATAATATGTATGTGAAATTATATGTACATAATATGAATGATACCTAAATATCACGGTTAACTTTACTGGGAGATAAAAAATGAGAAGGCTCCTATATATAAAATACTTGTTGATTGACAGGCCACATATTTGAATTTTCAGCAGTAAAGTATTTTTCATTTGGGTTAAAGTGCATTTTCCAAAACTTCCCCCAAACCAATTTACTCTGGTTACCCAGGCTCCCCCAACACAGAAATATATTAATAAGCAATGAAAATTACCATGGATTAATTTTAAAAAAAGAAAAAAAGAAAAGCTTGTGCTGTATAGTTTATAATGTATACATTTCAACTTTCTTTTTTATTTTTTATTCTTATAATACCCAGCAAAGGATTAGAACCACTGGAATGAGGGCCTCAGAAATGGCAAAAAATGTTCCAATTGCAAGATAAATGATCACAACTTTAACATACTTTAGTGAGATTTTCTATTTTCAGCTCTACCAAAATAAATGTGCCTGTTATTGAAGTAAATTACTTACAAAGTAATTTATAAGCAACTTCACTCATGTAAAGGGCCTAAATGCTTTCAGGACATCTATTTTAAGTTTAGGGAAATCCAGTTAATTTCTGATTTTTTGAGATCACTATTTTTTAAATATTTTTTTTTCCAAGAAATTCTTTAGCTCATACTACTCCAGACAGGATTGTTAAATTGTGACTTCTGAATACTACATGGTATACTTTGAAATCTCTTTTTTACTTGATTAAATAATAAACCTCAGGATCATAGCACAAACTAATCCAAAGAACTAATCAAAAATATAATACATCTTATTCTAAACTGAAGGCAGTTCTAATAAGAAATGAGCTTCAAACGGAAGGAAAAGAATTCTGTATGGAAGCTGGTATATATAATTGATTGAAAAGCCTTTTCAAAATTCCAAAATTCTAGATAATTTTTTCTGGCTGGTAATTATGAAAACAATATGTAGGTTCTAACAAAGTAGCTCAACTTATTCTTACTAAATTTTCTCACTAGGGCTTAAAACAATGGATTCTAAGACTGTAGAGTCCTTCAGTGGGTTGCTGGCCATTACAATAACTTACGGACTTCTAAACTGACTTAACCCTGGAGATCTTTCCAAGTGTGGCCAGAGGACCCTCCATCCAGACTGCTAGGTATGCATTATAAAAAAGGACATTCCTGAGCTTTAGAGTTACCATCTGAGTATCTCTGGGGTGGGACCTTGCAACAGTATTTCTAGAATGGGATGCATTTTAATAAGCTACTTAACATTTTAAACAACCTCTAACATTTAAACACAGTGGAGTTTGAGAAGGACAGGGTTTATCCAGGTATATTCAGAATTCATCAATCAGGGTGGCTGGATGCTAATGCTATAAATTTTAAAAAAGGGGAGTAATTCAGGATCAAGGGAAATGTTAGTATATTTCACAGTACCTGAAACTGAGTTCAGTGACTCTGAAAATGGGAGTCAAGACTAATTCAAATGACTGAAATATGTTTTTATCTGTGGAAAATTAAGTTCTTTTGCACATTAATTAAGCACATTTGAAAACAACTGAAAAAGACATTTTTAGGTTAAATGTCATTCATTAAAAGGTTTATTAAATAGCAACTAATATGTTGACCACAAGTAGGAGTTAATATTTCTATTATTTAAATAGACTGGTATCATCAATCCGATTAAACACTTAAGGTTTCTGAAGATTTCTTTGCATTTTGCAGATACTGTGGCATTATTGTATTTACCTTTATGTTGCCTTCAGCAGATCCTGTAACAAAGTACTCTTCTGTCGGATCAATGGCAATGGCTTTAACAGGAGAATCATGGCTCTGGAAAAGCTGCCTTTGCTGTCGTTGCCGAAGGTCAAATGCACATGTAAAGCCTTTTCTGCCGCCTGATATTAATAGCTGATGTTTTGGAGCATATGCTAAAACAGTAGCTCCACTATCATGGCATGTAAAAGCTAAAAGATAAAATAAAGTAAAAATAAAATAAAATAGAAAAGGAAAAACCATTTAATGGTATAAGAAACAGACTTCTGGCTTCTGGCCAATGTAGAACAATAGATCACCAGGTTTACCCACCTACCTGAAACAATTTAAAAAATAAAATGATATATAGGAAACAATGGTTTGGGGCACTGGACATCAGGCAAAAAAAAATGATCTCTAAGAGATGGGAAGCAAGGTAGGAGTGAGCCATACAACTGTCATTTCATACAGCTGGATGAAAGATCAAGCTTGTTAAGTAGAGACATGAAAGATATAAAAAAGGAGATAAAAATAAAAGGTCCAGAGATTAAAAACTGTAATATTAAAATGAAAAATACACTGCATTGGATTAAGAGCAGATTAAACAATGCCATAAAAAAAAAACCAAACTGGTGAACTTGAAGACATATCAATATTAAGTGTCAAATACATAAATACAATGAATATTTTTTTCTTAAAAAAAAAAAGTCTAGCCTAACAAATTTCAGGGAAACAAACATCTATAAACAGCTCAAAGACAATATGGCATAAAGATGAAGATTTGGGAGTCAGGATGTCAAGATATAAATCTTGGTTTTTTGCATGGGTTTAAATGTATAACTTAGGTGAATTACTTTTTTTTCTTTTAATGTTAAGTCTCAGTTTCATCATTTGTAAAAAGAGACAATCCAGCCTGCTTAATAAGTTTGTGTGAGGATTAAATTAGTTAGTATAGTCAAAACATGTAGAGTGTGAGGCATATACTAAGTACTCAATACACTTATTGTAAGAATCTGAAGAAAAAATTATAGAGAAGGATTTTTTGAGTTTTACTAGTAATTTGAGATATATCTTATACAGTGTTAAATGCAGAAATTCTAAGTGTTTACCTCTGAATAGCTTTGATAAATGGAGACATCTGTGTAACCAGTACTCAATTAAAGACACAGAATGCTGTCGTCATCCCAGAAAGTTCCCTCATGCCTCTCTGTAGTCAGCTTTCCTCTCCCACAACGGCTATCACTAGTCTGATTTCTATCTGATTACTTTTACCTGTTCTTGAACTTCACATAAGTAGAATTTTGTGGTATATACTCTATTGTGCCTGGCTTCTTTTCCTTCAACATGTTTTAGAGGTTAATGAATGTTGTCCCATGTATCAGTAGTAGGCCATGCCTTTTTTAAATTGCTTAATAGTATTCTATTACATAAATAGACCAGGTTCCTGGTGGACATATTTGTGTTGTTCCTGGTTTTTGGCTTTTATAAATAAAGCTGCTAAGAACATTCCTATACAAGTCTTTTTGTGGGCATGTATTTTCATTTCTTTGGGGTATATATATAGGTGAATGTTTAACTTCGTTAGAAACTGCCAATCAGTTTTCCAAAGCAGCTGTACCCTTTTATACTCATTCAGCAAACCATGAGGGTTCCAAGTTCTCTATGTCCTTGCCAACACATGGTATTCTAGAATCACTGACTTTGGCCATTTTAGGGTATAGAATAGTATCTTATGGGGAATTTAGTTTCCATTTCCCTAATGACTACTGATGTTAGGTACCTATTCATATGCTTACTTGCCATGTAGATACTAAGGAGAGGGTAATTTTAAAGTCTTGAATATATCATTTCTTTCATGGACAGTGCTTTAGAGGTTGTATCTAAAAACCCAGGACTAAACCTAAGGTCACCCAGATCTTTTCCTATACTTCCTTCTAGAAGGTTTAGTTTCTGTTCTGTGATCTCTATCTATTCTAACCCATACATAATGTCTTTCATTATTGTAGTTTTATAGTAGGTCCTGAAATCAGGTAGTGTGAGTTCTTCAAAGTTTGTTTTTTTCTCAGTATCCAGTATTCTAGGCCTGCTGCCTCCTTATAGGAACTTTTAGAACCAGTTGATATGTACAATACAGTTTGCTGGGACTTTGATTAGGATTGCATTTAATTTGTAAAGTTGGGAAGTGCTGACATCTTAACAACATTGGCTAACAACACTGAATATGGACTAGCTCTCCATTTATTTACATCTCTGATTTATCTTTTTTCTATAGTTTTCCCCAACGAGGTTATATGTATTTTGTTATATTTAAATCTTAGTATGTCATTATTTTGGGTGCTATTTTATTTATTTATTTTTTATTTTTTTTTAAAGATTTTATTTATTTATTTGACAGAGAGATCACAAGCAGGCAGAGAGAGAGGAGGAAGCAGGCTCCCTGCTGAGCAGAGAGCCCGATGCGGGGCTCGATTCCAGGACTCTGAGATCATGACCTGAGCCGAAGGCAGCGGCTTAACCCACTGAGCCACCCAGGCGCCCCTTGGGTGCTATTTTAAATGGTGATTTTTAAAACTTTCAAATCCCAGTTGTTCATTGCTGGTGTATATGAAAGCAAATGACTTTAGTATATTGACCTAGTTCCCGTGATTCTACTATACTTGCACATTAGTTCCAAAAGTTTCTCTTTTTTTTGTAGATTCCTTAAGATTTTCTACACAATCATGTCATCTGTGAATAAAGGCAGTTTTATTACTCCTCTTCCAAATGTATACCTTTTAATTCTTTTTCTTGTGTTACTGCATTTGTTAGGACTCCCAGTACAATGCAGAGTAGGAGTGGTTATCAGATCCAAAGTAAAAACATGACTTTTATATTATCTATGTTCTACTACTATCCTTCATCAGGTATAGTAAAGAGTTAATTACATATCTTGCATTTTTCCGCTTTCAAAGTTTGCGCCACTGTGGGCAAAATAAACCTCACAGGCTAATAAATATATGTCATTAAAGACAAGCCATTAAAAAATTCTCTTACTTTATGAATTTCTTGACTTGCAGAATTTACAAAATGCTTTCAAAACTTACCATGGACTAAACTATTGGCAGGTGCTACAAGAGTATCCCACAAACATATGTTCCTGAAAAAAAAAAAATTATTTGAATGACACAAAATTTTAACAACATAATAAAAAATAAGCTGTCTCATATAGTTATATTAACATTTGAACCTTGTTCTCATAAAAAGTTCTTAAATTTATAAAAGAACCAAATACAAGTAATCAATATATTTATGCATGATTAATTTTCACACAAAATTCAAAAAATTACTAACCTAAAAAACTAAGTAACTTTAGACTGGCACTTATTTACAAATAATGCTATATAAGGCCTGAATACAGAAACTACTTTTTGTATTTGTTGATTCTCTAATCTGACAGATGGACTGACATATACCAATAGCAGGACACACTGAATTTTTTTGGAACACAAGGAAAACTTATTTCTGCTATGAATGGGAGTAGCTTTTACTCCTTTCTATGAGTGGCAAAGGAGGCACTAACATACGCAAGAATTTCTATCCAAGATGGGCTGAAGACTCCATATTCCTACAATCCAATTTGTAGTGCAAAGTAAGGCTTCAGAGATAAATAGAAAAGCTCAGCAACCTCAGCAGAACTCTGCTGCATAAGGGAAGTGAAATGGGGTGTTGTGGACTGAGGCAGGAGGAGACGTCTTCTTACATATTTAAGGTTTTGGGGGAGATGGGGATAGGCTGCCACTCACTAGCTACTGTTCAGCTAAAAAGTCTTTTGAGTTTCTAGTTGTTTTTTTTTTTTTATCATGAAACACTAATAATACCTACCTAAGAGAGCCACCATGAGGATTAATGAAAAAGGTGGACCAATAAATAATAGTTCTTCTTTTTTGCCTCAAGCTTTCTTAACATATAAGGAATAATATGGAGAAAAATTAATTTCACTATCAAATTCTTTTTTCCTGAAGTCTTAACATTGCAATATTAATAATACAGAAGGAATGGATTTTGTTTTTAAGGCCACCAAAATTTCCCTACCTTTACAATTAGAACAGTAAAACTACTCTAAGTAACAAGTCTTTATAATAAAATATTGAAAAGCATAATTGTGAAAACATTCTTGAGACACAAAAATGCAAAGCAAATAAAAAATTAAGTTCAGCTATACAGATGCACACTTAAATTTCAGTTATAATCTCTTACCTATTGTCAGTTGAAAGACCAGCTGTAGCTATCAAAGAGGAGGAACTAACAAAGACAAAATCATTGGCTGTTTTGTTGTGACACTGCCAAGTCTGGAACAGTTAGAAACAAACAAATGTTACTGCTGTCACTAGCAATTTTATAACCAAGTAGATGCATTAATAAAAAAGGGATCATGTAATCTGTGGCTTACTTAAACCTTTTGAGTCTTTCCCTCCAAACTTTAGACAAGTTTCAAAAGTAATACAGAGAATTTTCATATACCATTTATCCAATTCACCAATTTTGAACATGTGGCACATGTTTTGCCTCTCCTTCACTTTTTCTCTTTCTCTCTCACACACACAACTTCCCTGAACCATATGCATTATAAGTCTTTACAAGACCCTGTGCTTTTGTTCATCTAAAAGTTCAAAAGAGGGCGCCTGGGTGGCTCAGTGGGTTAAGCCGCTGCCTTCGGCTCAGGTCATGATCTCAGGGTCCTGGGATCGAGTCCCGCATCGGGCTCTCTGCTCAGCAGGAAGCCTGCTTCCCTCTCTCTCTCTCTCTGCCCGCCTCTCCGTCTACTTGTGTTCTCTCTCTGTCAAATAAATAAAATCTTTAAAAAAAAATAAATAAAAGTTCAAAAGAAAACAAAAGGAGGCTAATTGTTTAATATTTCTCAATATCTGTGAGAATTTTTTCTTAGAAAAAACTAGAATTTTAGATTATCTCAGACTAAATTATTTGTTTTCAGAAATGTTTAAACTCTTAAATAATTTTTTTCTTTTTTTAATTTAATTTCAGTTAGCCAACATACAGCACACCACTTGTTTCAGATGTAGGATTCAATACTTCATCAGTTGCGTGAAACACCCAGTACTCATCACATCACGTGCCCTCCTATATGTGTGTCACCCAGATACCCCATCCCCCCACCTACCTCCCCTTCAGCAACCCTCAGTTTGTTTCCTTTAGTTAAAAGTCTGTTGTAGTCAAATATTTTTTCAAATGTGTGAATATAAACATATTATTAAGTCAACAAAACTAGAAAATTTACAATGTTTGTGAACACTCCATCAAATAGTAACTTAATATGAGAGGTCTAGTCTATTATAAAGATTTCCAGGCTTACTTGTTCAGATGTTTTTCTTCAATAAAAAATGATTTTTTTAACTATATCAAAATCAACACATAAAAGATTTTTCCTTTGAGTCACTTCCCCATTTCCCCTGACTACCCTGACTACCCCTAGCTATGTCCTTAGAACAAACAAAATACACTTTAACCCCCAAAACCAATAATGTACATTTCCAATCCAATTTATTAAAAAAAAAAAAAGAGGCAGCCCATAAGGGAATATAAACATGTATTTAAATCCACTGGCTTAATAAAAAAATGAGGAAAAATATTATTGCAAAGTACTCTCACCAACCATCCCCTTGCCTGCTTTTGTTTAAATCAGTACCATATCCCAGAATTTAACCTTGAGTGAATTATTAGAACCTTAACTTATATTCTCAATATTTTCCTAATAGGTATTGCTTAGTCCTATAAAGGGCTTCACTGAAAAATATATTAGTGCTCGCTTCGGCAGCACATATACTAAAAATATGTTAAATACAAACTCAGTGTTCTCTGAAGTTGCAGAAGGTTCATTATGCTTGTGCAGTCCCGAATAGAGATATATCAATTTTTTTTAAAAAGACAGGGCAAGAGCACCTGAGTGGCTCAGTCAATTAAGCTCTGACACTTAATTTCCAGTTGGGTCATGATTTCAGGGTTGTGAGATCGAGCCACACGTTGGGCTCTGCACTTAGTGTGGAGTAAGCTTGTCCCTCTCCCTCTGCTCCTACTTCTGTTCTCTCTCAAATAAATAAATAAAATCTTAAAAAAAAAAAAAGAAAGAAAGAAAGAAAAGACATGGGCAAGAAAATAATTGTGCCAGCTTTAACATATCCTTTCTACTTTGTTTGTTCATAAGGGCTAATTGCAAAAACAAACAAACAAACAACAACAAAAAAACAACCCCAGCAGATGCATAGTCTGTTGATCATTCTTTTTAGGTATAATCCCCACTGTAGTCTAGTGAGGATGGAAAAGGGCTTGAGTAACCCACAGGCTGCATGGGTCTCTGGAGGTACCACGTTTGTTCGATACAGGTTAATTTTCCAAATTACCAGAGACTAAGAATTTTTAAACCTCACAGATTAATTTTCACATAACACAATGATAGGAGTTTATAGTAAAGTGACTGTATACATAGAACTAAAGAGATTTCACTTTTTGGCTTTAATATTTATTGCCTCAAATGTATATTCCTGATTTCTTTAAAATAAAAATTCAGGGGCGCCTGGGTGGCTCAGTCCATTAAGTATCTGACCTCAGCTCAGGTCATGATCCCAGGGGTCCTGGGATAGAATCCCGCATTGGGCTCCTTGCTCAGTGGGGAGCCTGCTTCTCCACTGCCTGTTTGTGCTTGCTTGCTCTCTGTGTCAAATAAATAAATTAATTAAATTAAATAAAAATTCAAGGGGTATCTGGGTGGCTCAGTCAGTTAAACTTCCCACTCTTAATTTCGGCTCAGGTTGTGACCTCCGGGTTATGACACTAAGCTCCATGTAGGGCTCTATGCTAGGCATGAAGCCTGCTTGGGATTCTCTCTCCCCTGCCCTTCCCTTGACTCTGTTTCTCTCTGAAAAATAACAAAAATAAAATAAAATAAAAATTCAAAAAAGTTTAAAGGTAAGAATTTTTGGCTTACCAGGTATGGCTTAGGCATGCTTCCAGTTACTGGGCAACATTTCCAGTTTGTTTGATACAAACTTAAATATCCGTCAGCATCAACTATTCCAAACTTAGAGAAAAACATTTTTTTAAGTTTCTAATACTAATACAAAAGTACATATCAACCCATACCCCCGTTATGAATCCCATATTTTGATCTCAAATATTCTGTTGATAAGTGGACTTTTACTTCACCGATGCATGGATCTAGTCCAGAAAAAGTTAGCTGCTGCTTAAGAAAATACCAGGTCACACAGAATAAGCAAACATCAGACATACACTTTATCATACTAACCAAAACCAGAGTCTATATATTATCTAAAAGTACTCAAAAAATAGGATAATAGATTTACACATTAAGTCATGCAACAAATGTTTAGTATATATAAAATAGAAAACTGTCATTATGACCAAGAAAAAATAAGGACTTCCAGAAATATATAAGAAAAATGTGTCAATAAGAGTAGAAAGTAAAATGAAACAAAACAAGAATTCCCACTATGGGAACTCAGGGTAATCTGATTGAGAACATTATTCAATGAGGGAGTGTATGTTACAGATATAAAAGGATAAGGAAGACTAAGCATTTCTTTCTTTAGGTTATAAAAATAACATATACAGTTTATAATATAAAAAGAATGTCTACTTCGGACTCTTGCCCTCCCCCGTCTCCAGATCTAGAAACTATTAACAATGTGACGTGCTCCATTTCAAATCTATCCTATGAATAGTCCAACATTCACACAGGGTTTTTAAAAAAATGAGAATCCTAATAAATATGCAGTTCTACAATGGCATTTTTGACCTGTTAGAGCCGTCTCTTCATATTAGTACATTTAATCGACTTCATTCTTGTGCAGTGTAGTATTAAACTATATGTTGCATTATGACTTGTTGGAAAGCTTTTTCCTTTATGGACAGTTTTCAATTTTCCCTAATGCCAAGTGCTCCTTTAAATATTTTGGTACAGGGGCGCCTGGGTGGCTTCAGTTGGCTAAGCATGTCTTTGGCTCAGGTCAGGATCTCAGGGTCCTAGAGCAAATCCAGGGTCAGGCTCCCTGCACAGCGGCGAGTCTGCTTATCCCTCTGCTTGTCTCCCCACCCCCGCGTGTGTCTCTCGCCATCTCGCTCCCTCTCTCAAATAAATAAGTAAAACCTCTAAAATAAATAAATATTCTCGTATATAAACCTTTGAGTATTTATGTAGGATAGATATCTAGAAATGGGAAAGCTTTGTCAAATAGCATCATTTAACACTGGCAGGTGAAGCTAAAATTTAATCTTTAGCGGTAATATCAATTCATACACCTATTTTTCTTACACATTAGTCAACAGTGATTACTAAAATTTTAAATATTTGTTGGTATACAGAAAAAAGGCTAATTTTAATATGTATTTCTTTAATTATTAGTCAGGACTGTTGGTCATGCATAGTTGTTTTGTAAACTGACTTGATTATATCCTTTATCTACTTCTCTATTTTCTTTTTAAAAAATTGATAAGGCGAATATTAGGAACAGTAACTCATTGTTTATCCAATTGTTTATCCACAGAGAATGTTACAGATATTTTCTCAAAGTCTATCCTTTTTGTGATTTATCTTGTTTTCTGGAGAAGACATACATATGGTCTTTAGAAAGGATATATGGAGCATGTTCTATCTCTGCACACTTAAAAATACATTTTTTTATGTATTTTTCATCAAGTTTGAGTGAATGTTTGGACAGATAATGACAACTAATTCCCATTCGTTGTCCATCAGAGACTTCTGTGAATATTGCTTTCCTATGTGTAATCTTTATTTTTGAGTAGTTGAAATGCCATTAAATTTAGAGGGGAGGGGTGGAGAGGTTCTAAGTAATCATTTTACCCCTACTCCTTCCTAGAAGCTCTCTTTATCTTTGGGTTAAAAAAACAAAAATCAAATAATCAGGATGTATCTAGGCATGTGATGTTTCTCAATATTTCTGCCTAGTACTTGGTAGGTCCTTTCTTTTCAAAAATTCCATTTTTCTTTGATTTAGGAATATTTTTATTCTAATTACTTCCTTTGAATATAGTGCTCCTTTCTATTCCATCATTTTTTTCTTCTTCTGAAATACCTTTTAAATGTCTTTTTAAGTTTTCCTGGGTCTAGTCTTAATTTGTTTCTTGTATTATTTTTATCAAAGGATAATTTCCTAAGTTGTTATTCCAGTCACAAACTAGATTTTCAACTATATCCATTCTGCGATTCAGCCCTTATAATGACTAGTTGTTCTACTAACACAATTTTGGGAATCACATGTTTTAAATTTCCAAGAATTCTTTCCTCTTCTACTGGTTTTACTTCATAGCAGCTTATTTTTATTTTAGAATGCAGTATCTTCCTGAATCTAAGGAACTGTTGCTCACAGGTCATTGATTCCACGTAATGCTTCTTTTTAGGCTCAATAACTTTTGGCAGCCCATTTCTGTTCATAATTGACAAACTAACCAGGATTACTGTCCTCTGTTTTATTTAGCATGGTAGGCTTCCCTACACTAAGGGAGACAGCATGCTTAGCTGTTGTGCTGTTTGGCTTCATCATGCTTATGGTGAATGGACAGTAAGTAGATTGTTAATTATACTTGGGTAGGTAATGAAGAATAGTTTTTTTGTGCCTTAAAATTTATGTTGAGAGCTATAGTGAGTGTTGAATCTACAAAATAATTCAGACTACAGAAGGTATTGAATGCCGTGTTAAAGAATATGGTCTTCTGGATACAATGAGGCACCTTGACGGGCTCTTGAAAAGAACCAGTAATGTGATCTCCCTTATAGTGTGGTTATATAACCCTATTATTAGTTATACAACTGTGTTGGCAATATGAAGGATGCATTAGAAAGGTAGAATTGAGGTACAGAGACTAGCTAAGGAGCAATATAGTATTGGCAACCAAAGTAGAAAAGCATAAGCACTAAAGTATACATTACACAACTGAAATTAAAGCTTAATATAGGTACAAATCACAAAAGGATTTGGTTAAAATGCAGATGGTGACTCAGTAGGTCTGCAGTAGAGTTAATCTGCTTTTTTTTTTTTTTTTTAAATATGGAACCCTTCACAAATTTGTGTGTCATTCTTGCTTAGGGGCCATGCTAATCTTCTCTGTATCCCAATTTTAGTATTATATGTGCTGCCGAACGGAGCACAATAATCTGCGTTTTTAATAAACTCCCAGATGTTACTTGCTACTTGACCATACTTTGAGTAGGTTCCAGAGGACAAAGAAAGCAGAAATATTTAATCAAAAATATATTTGGTGGTCCTATAACAGTTGGTCCTTAAGCATCATTAAGTGAATTTTAATGGATATATATACACACATATACACACAAAACATGCATACCCATAAATAAATGTCGTTCCAAGAAGAACGAAATGAATGTAAGTGTTCTTTGAAAAGACTTTTATAAAAGAAGAATCCATATAGATTAATAATTTATCATTACTTCACTCAACTGCTCTCTTCAGAAACACAGACTAGTAATATTTATAAACTTCCAAAATAAGCCCTCTTCCCATTTATATTTTTATATACTACCTTATTTCCTTGGTAGTTAAATCTCATTCTAGTAACTCTTGAATTGCCACCAGATCGAAAACAGGTTATTTGTTGAGAATGTCCCCATTCAAACATTCGGACACTTCCGTCTTGAGCTCCTGTCAGATCTGCATTATAAAGGGCAAAAATTGCAAATTTATTACAGTCATCTTTGGAAGGTTTATTTTTGAATCCAAGTGAAGACCTTTATGAAAGAAACAGCTTTGAAATGAATCATAGTCAATTTACATGAACTTACCTTTGTCATGAAATTCCGTTTGAGTATTTTTAATCTTAAAAACAGTTTTTTGATGTACTTTCATTTGACTCAGAATATACCCTCACACTACATAACAGAAGCAATTAAATCAGACCTCTGTAAATTTTATTTCCTTTTGAAATTATCTTTTAATAGTCTTTGAAATGATCTTTTAATAGCCTTTAATAAATACTTTATATAATAACCAGTTAACAAATTTCTGGGTGAACTAAAGAGTCAATTCTTATCAGTCCTACTATTAATGTTTAAACTTATATATTTTGTCTGGAAAAAAAAGAAGACTGTAGAAAGTCTTGAATGTCATGCACGGTAAAGAAAAAAATCACTTCTGATAGTTATTCTGGCTGACCGGATATCTCAAATGTGTTATGTTTCACTGAGGGATGTGAATAAGCTAAGTAATTATTAATTCATCACTTTGCTATTTACTAATTTTGTGATACGAGGAAGCTTATTTAATCTCCATGAACCCATTTCAAATTGTCCTGTAAAAGGGGAATAATGATATGTAAGTTAAGAGATAGCCATCAGAAGTAAACAAGATAATCCGTATGAATCATTTAGAAATATGCTTAACATGGACCACTCAATTTATGTTAAGTATAATTATCAGTAGTAATGATTCAATGCAGTAAAAACACTGATTAATTTTTACATTATTTCACACCTTTAGGATACGTAACAGAAGTTACTCTCTTCATTTTAAATACATAGTTCTTTTGAACCCTTTTGTTGGACACTGATATGCAATTTTGATAACAGCTGCTTGTACTACTTAGGACAGTGAAGTAGAAAAGAATACTGGTTTTGTCAAATGTATCTTATCAGAATATCTCTCATTATAAAAGTAGTATAATTTTTTATATGTTACAAAATTGAAGGAACATGAATGTTTTTTTAATTAACAGGCGCGGTGCTTATTACTGTGTGGTGGGGCAACTTGATGAGAGGCACAACTTAAAAATCATATTAAGAAAACTTGAATATTGAGATGCCAATATGAATGCCGATTCTAATGCACAAATATTTTTAAAGTTGTCTTTTTTGTTTTTTCTCTGTTTCAATATGTCCAAATAAATTCCCCACTGATTAAGCTCTTTGTTAAAGGAGAAAAACTTTTGAAATTCCCAAGAATATTAACTGAAAATAATATATCTTCCCTGAGAGTGTAAGAACTTACTAGTAACAACTTCCTTTGCCTACTATTAGTGTGTCTGATAAAAGGCAAACTGACAAAATATTAATAAAATACAAAGTGACTATGATGAGCCAATAAGTGACCAAGGTATCGTTCTGATCTATGTAATAAAAGATGGGAGTGATCTCATTATTAAAACAATTAATTATGACTATAACCTCTAATTGTATGAAGTCTCCAGAAATGTTCAAAACTAAAATGTTCTAACTTAGAAATATGCAGTCAACATAGTAAAGATTTACTGCATCAAGTTAGCCTTCTCTATTAATTCAGGAAAATTTCTTTTGCTATTGTTATCCAATTTTGAAATGTTTTTATTTGCTAGCAGACACTCTCTATTAAAAAAAAAAGTAAAATATCTGACTACCTTTCAACTGAAACTAAAAACCTGCTTTAAATTCCTTAGAACACTGGCTAATTATTATCAACTTACAGTAAGGAAGAGTTGGATGAGAAGTCATTCTTCTGACATTATTAATGGCTTTCTTAATCATCTGTTAACAAAGAAAAATCATTCTTCTATAGTTACAATAAAAAGTAGGATTAAAAATACAAAATGTGACAGGTAATTCAAATAACATTTATTTATTTATTTTTATGTGATTCCTACTGAACATTGTGGGTGCTAAAAATACTAAATGTAATAACAGAAATTAAATTTAATAGCTCAGCTCTCTCACATTTAAGTGTACATACATTTTCAGCATCATTGACTAGGCTCTAAGAACAAATTCACCTTGAGAATTTAGTCTTACCTCCTTTCTTGCCAAGTCTTTTCTGATCCCATTAATTTTATTGGAAAAATCCTGAATAGTACAAGGTTAAAAAGATAGGCAGAAGCATGTGAAAAAAAACAAACAAAAAAAAAGAGGTAAACAGAAAATTGTATAAATTTTTAACTGGTAGTGTGGAGCTATTCATCCATTTTTTAAAAATTTATCCATTTTTAAATCATGTTGTGAATGAAGTAGCCTGTCAAATAAGAATAAGTGAAATTAAAGAGATAATTTTAATTACTAGAACAATTCCTATTTATACAGCACCATAGCTACAATTATATGTTATCCTAAGCTTCATAGTATCAATGTTGAGTAGATTTTTGTGTGCTGTTGTTCTTGTGGATTTTAAATTGTCCATTAGACTAAAGTCGTGAGTAGAGTGGGGATTGGGTAGGGAGGAAGAGAGCCGGCAAGCAGAAGTGTTAAAGGACAGAAACACTGAGGGATAGTTATGGTTGTAATTTTATTACAAAACAGCAGAAGTTGGTTATAACAAGTATTCTTTTTTTGTTAGAATTAATAAGTCAATAAAGCAACAGAATTAAGAAAATATTTCATTAATTCTTCATAAAAAAACAAAAACCTGCTGAATGTTACCTCTGTTTAGCAAACTTGATGTTGAAATCTCATGTTCCTTTAATTAAAGAAACTCCTAAATATTCCTATTCTTTTACTTTTCTTTCTGACTAAAGTATCAAAGTAAAACCATAAGTAAAAAATACATAAACACAGGTTTAATAAAATTTGGAAGAGCATATGCAGAACATATAGAAATCATAACTTATTTTAGAAGATCCTTATAAAAAAGAACCACCTGATAATACCAGTGTCTTTTCTTGAGGACAGAGTGGGACCAATTAGACTAATTATCCTAACAAATAATCTAATTATCTTAATTATCCTAACAAACCCCTCCTGAAAAGGGGTCCTACTAAGAGATAGAAAGGAAATCCTATCCTAACAAGAATGACAAAGGTAAATTTCTGTATTATAATGCTTTGGAGTAAAAACAAGTATTTTCTGAGCACTGACCATATGATAAACGCCATTCTAGTTAGAGATCATCAGTGTCTAAGGCAGGCGTAACAATCTCTCACACAGTTTCCATTACAGAGTATGTTAAAAAAGACAAATAGTGAACAGATAATTTCAAAACTGATACAGGCCATTAAAGAAGATAAAATGAGGGATAATAATGACATACAGAGTGACTACAGGTAGAGTTGGTAAGGGCAGATCTCTTCACTAGAGAAGCAAGGGAAATCCCTGGGAACCTGACCTGAGATCTGAATGGTAAAAGAAAAAAAAAAAAGAACATTTGAAGCAGAAAGCAAGGCAAAGGCTCTAACAGGGCAATGAGCTTGATGTTCACAAGAGACTTCTTGAGTGGCCTCTCAAGGCCACTGTAATTACAGCAAAGCGGATCAGGTATAGAATGAACAGAGATGAGGCTGCAGAGGCTGGCAGAGTTAGATCACAGAGGACCACAGAGGCCACCTTAAGGACTTTTTTTTTTAAAGTTATATTGGGAAATCAGAAAGTTTTAAACACCAGAGTGACACCCTAAATGATCCTTTAGAAAAGAGCAACTCTGGCCGCTGTATCCAGAACACAGGGAGCAAGTGTGGAAGCAGAGAGACCAGCAAGATACTGTTAAAGGAAGAAGTTCATTGTATTCTCTGAAAATGGAGTTGGAGAAATTGCCTGTTATTTCTTTTTATATATTTTGTATATTCTCTTTAAGTTTTCCTTTAAAAGAAGATAATATCAGTAGGTTTTAGAAGTGAATTTTAATGTATCTGACAGTTGGAAAAAATGAACTATAAATGACCAAGACAGTTCACTTGAATAATTCCTAGATTGCTTTTCAAACTCTGTAATACTACAAACACTCCTACCTGAAATCAGTGAACTAGGTAGGAGGAATAGAAGACTTTAATATAAGCTCTACCAAAAATCTGAGATAATGACTTAAGTTAAATCACTAGACCCTTCTGGATCTTAAGTTTCATCTGAAAAATGATAGGTAGGAGTAATTATAACAGCTATCTCAACAGGTAGTAAGTTATATGAACAAAAATAGTAAGGTTATATGAACAAAAATAAGGTTTTATGAGCAACAGAGGAACTACATTAATATATAATACTATCAGGTATTATTAAGGATGATTAAACATTTACTAAAATAACTATCCTTACTAATTAGTAAAAAAAAAAAAAATTAGTGTGTGTGTTGGTGGGGACCGGGAAGCCAAGGAAAGAATTCTACAGGAATTAGGAAACTAAAAATAACCACAACACCAGAAAGCCACTGAAAGAATTACTGGTCCTGGGTTTCTCTGACTCCATGCATCATTAAATATTAATAAAAGAATCTCATTGAGGGATAAACATGGATCACATATTAATCAGAGCTCAAGAAGATCCTCTGACAAAATACAAACAAATAACTGTGGCTATGTTCCAATAAAACTTTGCCTATAGATAATGAAATCTGAATTTCATATAATTTTTTTTATCACAAAATACCATTCTTCTTTTGACTTTTTTCCTACCACTGAAAAAAGTCAACACTACTCTCAAGCACGTTTACACAAAAACAGTTTGACCGACACACCACAGCTTGCTGATACCTGATTTGTACCAATAAGTTTCAAATAATTACATATAGCTCTTAAAATACAGCTCTTTCTATTTCAAATTATTTATTTAAAATAATTTTGTTACCTTTTTCATATGAAAATACATATTATTCTTCACAATCTAAATTTATAATTTCCAGCAAGTATGACTTACTAAAAAGTTAAGGATTTTTTAAAAATATGTTTAAATCACCCTTTATCTATTAAACTAGAGGGGGGAAAAAGGGACAGTTAAACACAGTCTTTTTACTTTGTGTGTGGGGTTTGTTTTTGTTTTTGAATTAGGCTCCATGCCCAGCATGGAACCCAATGCGGGACCTGAACTCACACCCTGAGATCAAGTCAGACGCTCAGCTGACTGAACCATCCAGACACCCCTATCCACAGTATGTTGAACTCTACATACCACAGATGCTCCTCTGCCAGTCTGTGTACTGCCAAGCCAAGGCATGTTGATTGGAGTGCCGGGATTGCTATGTGTATATGGGGTTGTACCCTGCACAGCTGTTAAATCATCACGAGCATGTATAACCAAGAAATCTTCTGATCTACAAAAGAACGTCACCCGGAATGAGAGCAACCCATTAGTTCTTCATTTCTTCCTTTATTCCTGAAAGCTCTAATATATGCTTTTGTATTTCCCTCTAAAATTTTCTTCAGCTCTTAACTCCTAACTCGGAGATAGTAACTTTATATGGGAACAATTGCAGAATCTCTCACATTACTCTCTTCTAACCCTCAGTTCCTTTCTTTAAAGTGCCTGCCACCCCTTTTTCATTCTGTATTGTATCAGTATCCACTATACTCACAATCTAGGAATACTCCTCTAAAAATCTTTTGGAAGTTATATTTCTGTGGATATCATTTAACACAATGTTAATGAATTAAAAACAAAGTATAAAAGTACCCTTTGGTTTCCATTTCAGCATCATCATCTACCCAAGTATAGATTTGTGTAGCTAGAATTCCAGAAACATCCAGTTCTTGAACATCATGGCTTGATGCAATTGCTATGCAGTTTCTATTTGCCTGAAAAACAAATCATATCATAATTTTTAAATAAAAAAACACAACATGTATATATGGGCCACTTCTAAAAATGGAAACTACAAAATAGCCCCTAGAAATTTTAGGATGCAGAAAAGACAGCATTATCACAAATGAATACTTAAAATTAATTTTAATAATTAAATCTTGAGTGTAATAATTATCCGCTTGAGCTGGGAGATATGTTTATGTTCTAAGAACTCAAGAGCATCTAACACAAAGCCTCCTCTAAATAGTAATGCATGTACAACTTTATTTCTTCTCCCAGCACTCTCTCTCCAGTCTGCTAGTGTGGTACAATCTCCCTAAGGTTTACACAGTTCTGAAATGTGGAGGGAGGTGCTGGATAGGAGCTCTAGAAGGTAGAGAGAGATAAGGAACATCAAACTAAAGAAATAAAAGTACATTACTCAAATAAGATAGTATCGCTTTCACCTAAAGCTTTTCAGGCTTAAACAAGAAAAACAGAATTTGGGAAAGGGTCACAATGGAAAGATATAGGGGTAGACAGAAAAAGAGTAGGGAAAGTTTGTCAGAATAAATCATAAATTAAAAGATGGATACTGTAGGGGCACCTAAGTGGTACAGCCGTTAAAGTGTCTTGACTCTTGGTTTCAGCTCAAGTTGTGATCTCAGGGTCATGAGACATAAGTTCAGTGCAGTGTGTGCTAACGTCTCTCTCTCTCTCTGGCTCAGTTGGTTAAGTGTCTGCCTTTGGCTCAGGTCATGACCCCAGAAGCCCAGGATCAAGTCCTGCATTGGGCTTCCTGCTTAGTGGTCTGCTTCTCCCTTTGCCCTTCACCCTGCTCGTGCTCTCTCTCTAATACATAAATAAAATCTTTGGGGAAAAAAAAAAGGTTCTCTCTTTCCCTCCACTCTCTCCCCCACTCCCACGTTCTCTCTCTATCCTTCTTTAAACTAAATAAATAAATATTAATTTAAAAAGTTGGTCAGATTAAATGATAAAAAATTTTAAACATCTATGAACTGAAAAGAGAAAATAAAATGCTGACAGCAAAGAGAAAATAGGATTAACATTTACATTACGTAAAATGCTAATACAAAAACAAAAGGAAAAAATGAATACCCAGACATAAATGGAAAAAGGATATAATGAGACTGCTTGGAGATAATTCTCCACAGGTCTCTCTGTTTCTGCATGTCTGGTGAGTGACTTACTGACTGCTGTTTGTTCTGCAGAATGGCTATATGCCTATAGCGTCTCCCTCCAGATCAAAGGGCAGGTACCTTTAATGTACATTAGAGAAAATTAAGATTCCCTAAACTCGGTGTTCCTTTCCTATAACACAACCTACTCTGTGTGCAGTTTTCATTTGGCCCCCTCCCTGCCACTTGTGGTAATATTAACACAGGGAACTACAGCATAAATGCTGAAATTCTGGATAATGCTTCTGTTATTAGTAATAAATCTTAGACCTTTCACAGTTCTTAACACAGATAATTCACAACTAAACAAATGGAAAAAAGTTCAATCTCATCAGCATTTTAAAAAAATGGAATTTAAAGCAAATGGTATTATTTCTCATCTACAAACTTAAGCTGTAAAATGATAATCAATCTGGAGAAATAAAAATTAAACAGGTACACTCTTCTTGCACAGTGAACAAGAGATTTTATATAATATGTGGATAACTGTTTATTACTAATTACTTATATATATCCAAAAAAAAGAAAAAGAAAAAGAAAAAGAAGTGAGCTTGTTTTATAGCACAGAATATTTAACACCATATTTTTTTCAAGGGAAGGAAGATAGCTGTTGGGAGCAGATAATAGCTTTCTATTTGTACTGACATATACTATACCATATATTGCACAGATGCTGTAACATGAGAACTGCCTGGTTAAGGGACTCATTCCAAACCTGCCTGTCTTCAACAGAACTAGTCACTGTTCAGGGGTGTGTATAAGAGGAAAATGAGACAAAGGACATAGGGAAAGATGAGGACAGAAGGATAGAGGAACTATCTAGGAGAAATGAAAGAAAAGAACGATATTTCATAGGAAGATGGAGAACGAACTGGTAAAATGATTTTGAATGCATAATGCCGTAGGGTATTTATTAAAATAATACTTAAAAATTATTTTAAAGTTAGGAATATGTGAAAAAGGAAATATATGTACTTATGTGTATAAGTGTATTTGTGTGTGTATGCAAATAAAACTGTGCAGCAAGGCATTTAGGGAAGAAAGGAGAAAGTGATTAAATTCTTTTTTTAAGGATTTATTTATTTATTTGACAGAGAGAGAGAGAGAGAGAGAGAGATCACAAGTAGGCAGAGAGGCAGGCAGAGAGAGAGGGGGATGTAGGCTCCCTGCTGAGCAGAGATCCGGATGCGGGGCTTGACCCCAGGACCCTGAGATCATGACCTGAGCTGAAGGCAGAGGCTTAACCCACTGAGCCACCCAGGCACCCTAAAATAAATTTGACTTAGGACAACTGTATATCTAAGGCTATTCTTTTTTTAAGGAGCTCACAGACAGCTTTAAGGAACATGTTATGTAGAAGACTAAGGAATGTGAAGAAGAAACTAGTTACACAGCTAATGTAGCTGTAAGTCAATGAGTGAGAATTTCTGTAAGTCATGTAAAAACTTGAATTCGATCTAATATTAACAACCACATTCAACATATTCATATAAGGAAAATAAAAAAACCTTTTTTTAGATTAAATGCTTTAATGTGTTGTAGAAATTCTAAAGGCTATTGCATATATAAATATTTGATATTTCTTTCTGTGTAGTAATAAAACATTACTTTATCTGCTACATATCCAATAAATTGAATTATCAAACAATATAATCATTTTATAAAATAAAGGAACTTACTCAGATTGAAATTTAGGCAGTGAGAATTAGCTTTGGGAAAGAGAATTACTAATACTGAATAAACTGACATAATAGTAGACATTCTTCAACAATGAATACTTAATAATCAAAGAATAAAAAGTCTATGCACTTACTTTATTAACAGCAAAGGCAGTAATGATATCAGATTCCTTGTGAATAATCCTTGCTTTACCTCCAGGATATCCCAAGTCTGCTTCTATCTAAAGGGAAGGAAAGAAAATATAAAAATATAGTGATTTTAGTCATAGAAAAAAAACAGTATATCCCAACTTGTCATTTAATACTTGCATTAATTATTTTAAGAAACGTTTTATACATTTCCTAGCCAAAGGTACTGTTTTACATGCTAATTATCCCTAAAACAAAACTAATTTGACCAGGGAAATTTAAATTTTTCCAGCTTGCCTTCCCATATATAAAAAGACAGTTTATACAATATACAACTTCATTAATTAATTATGTTCCCAATAAATTAACACAAATGAATTAACTTTAAAGGATCAAGACATTCTAATTATTAAAAAAGGATTTGTTTGCGCTATTTCTTAGCATTATAATCCTTGGATAATATTTTGTAAATATAAGAACGTCAAAAGGTAAATATTTTTAGATTTTGCATACCAAGGAAGATCACTGTTGCATATTAGTCTTTTTTTTGTTAAACAACCTTTTAAAAATATAAGGACCATTCTTATTTCACTGCCTATATAAGAAGAGTCAAATATGGCCAGCTGAATATAGTTTACAGACTCCTAGTCTAAAACAACTTTTATTTTATAAAAACAAAAAAAAAAGAAGAAAAACAACCTGAAACCCTGAAAGGCATAGTAATTTGCCCAGGTCAGTAGTCATTTTAATAGATGAATAAACCATAACTCGATATACTTTAGTTGAGGGAAATATATCAACCTTCTGCTTACCCCAGAGAAGGTATATGCAAGGCCTTTGAACACAGAAGAGAATACTGTATAAAACTAACATTTACTAAAAATAAACAGGTAAAAGGAGGAGACAATTATTAACAATTAGAAATGTTAATAGGACATTGATGGGGGGAGGGGGATTGGGAGAGGGGGGGTAGGGTTATGGACATTGGGGAGGGTATGTGCTATGGTGAGTGCTGTGAAGTGTGTAAACCTGGCGATTCACAGACCTGTACCCCTGGGGATAAAAATATATTATATGTTTATAAAAAATAAAATTAAAAAAAAAAAAAGAAATGTTAATAGGATATTGTTTCATCTTATTTTACCGCCTAACCTTCAATCTTTAAAATGAATTAGTATAAAATAGTTCACAACTCATTTTGAAGTACAGAAGTTATTAATTTGACAAAAATTTAAAAAATTGAGGCATCTGTCTAGCTAAGTCAGTAGAGCATGCAGCTCTTGATCTCAGGGTTGGGATTTAGAGCCCTACTTTGGATGTAAAGATTACTTAAAAATAAAATCTTAAAAAAAAAAAAAAAGAATATAACAAATACAATTCCTGCAAAGTTTAGATAAAAACATCACCAATGCTTGCCCATTGTTTGACCAACAAAAGTGAGTTAGCACTATTTTTAAAAATGGCAAATAAGAAGCCTGTTGAATGGCAAAGTTGAGTCTTAAAAGATAACCAAACCCGGGTGCCTGGGTGGCTCAGTGGGTTAAAGCCTCTGCCTTTGGCTCAAATCATAATCTCAGGGTCCTGGGATTGAGCCCCACATCTGGCTTTCTGCTAGGCAGGGAGCCTGCTTCCCTTCCCCCTCTCTGCCTGCCTCTCTGCCTACCTGTGATCTCTGTCTGTCAAATAAATAAATAAAATCTTAAAAAAAAAAAAAAAGATAACCAAACCCAAATAATCTTATATACAAACAAAACTCACGGTCACTGGATATAAAGATGTCAAATATATTCTAATCTAAACATAATCTGGGGGCATCTGGGTGGCTCAGTGGGTTAAAGCCTCTGCCTTCAGCTCAGGTCATGATCCCAGGGTCCTGGGATTAGGGCTCTCTGCTCAGCAGGCAGCCTGCCTGCCCCCCACCCCGCCCTCGCCTGCCTCTCTCCTTACTTGTGATCTCTGTCAGATAAATAAATAAAATCTTTAAAATACAATCTGATAACAAACATAAAGCAATTTCAGTGCTTGGCAAACATGTGGGTGATTTCAGGGTCAACATCTTTTCTGAGGAAAATCTTACCTCTGGCTACAAGAGCCTCATCAAATGTATATAATGTCAAATTCTGTAATTTTATGACAAAATCCCAACTTAATTACCTATCTGCCTAGTATCTAAAGCATACTAAATGTCCACTACTGGATTTTGAAAAAATGGAAAGAAAGACAAATGATATTTGAAGACCACAGAGGAATATGTTACTTGCTGGTAATGGGTAGGTGAGGGGGAAAATATTCATTTTACCTGCATAGCTTTTTCAAACTTTACATTTATGGGAAAGAAAGCCTGAATAAGCATAAACTTCAAAAAATCTTCTTCAATGTGAAAATACATCCTTGTCCTCTCATTACTTAGATTTAATAAAACTTTAGTTCTTAATACTGTGGCCCCAAGATCACCTGTGTGATAATCAACAGAGGGAGGGGGAAAGAATGATGTTTAGAGTCTCAAAAGCTTATGCATATTTAATTTTTAAAAAAAAATTTTACCTATTTATTTGACAGAGATCACAAGTAGGCAGAGAGAGAGGGGGAGAAGCAGGCTCCCTGTGGAGCAGAGCCAGATGTGGGGGGGGGGCTTGATCACAGGACACTGGGATTATGATGGGAGCTGGGAGCCGAAGGCCTGCGAAGGCAGAGGCTTAAACCCACTGAGCCACCCAGGCACCCCTGCATATTTAATTTTGAGAACAATAGCAAGTGGTAGGAAATGAGCTTGGAGACCAGGCAGGATTGAGCATGCAAAGGGCCTTAAAAGCCTTAATAAAGAGTTCAAATTTTATTTTAAAGCTAGGAAGCCACTGCAGGGTATAGATAATTCTGGATGTTGTGAGGCAAAGTATACAGAATGTGAGAAGGGCTGCCAGATCAGTTAAGAGGCTACTTCAGCAGCTGGAGTGAGAGGTAAAGGGGGATTTGATTAGGGTAGTAGCAATGGTGGTCGTGATTGGAATCAGGATTCAATCAAGTGGTTGGAATTAGGATAAATTTTGCTAATGGACTGAAATTATAGTAAAAGCTAAAAGAGAAAAAGCAAGGATAACTTCTAGATTTCAGACCTGATAACTGGGTACCATTTAATGAGACACAAGTGAAGAAAAAGTGGGGATTTGGATTAAGATTAGGAGAAGAAAGAAAATTCTGTGTTTAGACATTCAGGGCAAGGTAGCGCTTAGATTAACAAGGCAAGTCCAGAGTTCAGGAAGTGATTTAAGAGTTATAACTTAAGAGCTAGCTGTGGATGGTATTTAAACCATGAGATAACATGAGGAGAAAGTAAACACAGAGAAGAGAAAAGCTTAGAGAACTAAGTACTGAGATACCCAACGTTTCCAAGAAAGGAAAAAGATAAGCCAATTCAAGATGGAAGTCATTTGGGAAAAGAAATACTGACAGAATAAATCCATAGAACAGGAAACAGTCTGACAGAAGAGGAAACATTCTCCAACTATGAATACTTAATCATCAAATAATGATGTTACAGAAACCAAGTGAACCAAGTTTCAAAAAGGCGGCTTCGGTCAACAATACCAAAGGATACTGAAAAACTGAATTAAAGGAAAACAGAACCGACTACTGAACTGAGCATCCTGGAAGTCAAGGGTGAGTGACTTTGACCAGTAAAATCTCAGTGTAGTGGGGTGGAGATAACACGTAACTACATTAGAAAGGCATGTGACATTGGTGAATAGGGAGGGAAGTCCATTGGGGAAGATTCATAGGGGCATTCAACTGAATTGATAATGTTTTCTTCCTTAAACTGGGTGGTTCCTCCACAGGCTATCTGCAACATTATTCTTAAGTCTTCTCTGATGATTTTTAAAGATTTTATTCATTTATTTGGCAGAGAGACATCATAAGTAGGCATAGAGACAGGCAGACAGAGGTGGGGAAGCAGGCTCCCTGCCAAGTCGAGAGCCCCATGTGGAGCTCGATCCCAGGACCCTGGAATCATGACCTGAGCCGCAGGCAGAGGCTTAACCCACTGAGCCACCCAGGCGCCCTGATGATTTTTATAGTGAATTCTATAAATGAATTTTCCTAGATGGGGGATTACAGAAATGGGAGAGTAGCAAGATTCAAAGCTAGGTCTTTTGGTTTTCATCTAAAAATAAGACAATAAAATATATTTGTTTATGCTAAGAATAATCTAAGAAAAAGATAACTATTTATCAGGGTAGAGGAAGAGAGGATAACTACTGAAGCAAAGTCCTTAGGTAGATAAAGAGGAGATAGGATCAATGTATAAATGGAAAATCTGGTCTGGGACAAAAAGTGACAGCCTATGTAGTGTTAGAAAAGGCAGAACAAAGTATCTGCATATAGAGCATAAGTTAGATTTGGTGATGAGAAGATTAGTCTAAATCTCCCGCACTTATTTTGATGGGAAAATAAGGTCACCAGCAGTAAACAGCAAGGAATACTGGAAGTTTAAGGAAAGAGGGCAAAAGTGGGGAGAATGGAAAAGAGAACAAGAAAACAAATTTACTACAGAGTCATTAATTTTGGTTGTCAGGTAGTTTAGTTTGGGATTTGTGGCTGTAAATTTCAACGCAAGCCTCCGGGGTTTGTGCTTTTTCTTCATCCATGTTCAGCTATTTGGGTGAATATGTCACCAGCTAGACCCCAAGACCTGACCTTTATGGCCCACTTGCTTATACTCCCCCACCTCTGTCCCACATTTTTTCTTCAGCTCTTCTTTCCCCCTTATCTCTTAAGTCAAGCCAAGGGAAAGCAGAACTGCCCCTCCAGCAATAGTGCCTGCCGTGACAAGACCTCCAGCTGGCCCAGGCCACCCAGACCAGTGTGATCTCAACTCCCCACTTCTGCCTGAAGAGATGGACCAAAGAGTTACCTCTAGGATAGGGATGACTACCTTTACCCCATTTCCTTACCCCATTTAGTACTAAACCTCAGCCCAAGGAGGAGCACATGCCTCATCTGCATAACATACAACATGTGTATGGGCAGGTTTCCTTAAGGTGCATGTGTGACCTTACGCCCATTTCTACACAGGACAACCAGACTTCCCCATCTAAACATGCATTCTAATTCTAAATAAAAGCAACCCATCCACCCTTGCTCAGGGAGGCACAGCTTTGGAAGCCTTTCCCCACGATCTCCTTACCTGCTGCAAATCAATTTTTCTCTGTGTGATAACTCAACAGGGAGTGTGTGACTCACTGAGGATGGAACTCAACTTTGGTTCAGATACAATGGCACAAAGTAGACAAAAAGCTACATGTAAACAGGTTTGGGAATATTCAAGGCAGAGAGAGAAGAGCACAAAAGGGTTGAGGGTTTCTGTAAAGGACTGATCATAATGATGGATCATGAAATCTAAGGTAGGCAAGGAAGGAAGTGGAAACACAATTTGGTCAGCTAAAAAAAGAGAACTTGCATGTGCTAGGAATATAATTTGCTAAAGGCCATACCATATAAAATCATAGTAAAAAAAAAAAAAAACCCACAGTGAATATGGTCTTAATGTAAAGGTTAATGTAAGCTTTATAATGTAAGGTTTCAGGCCATGCTTTAAAATTTGATTGGGCTGGATATGTGAAGAAACAAGAATCTAAATACTAGTGCTAAAAGAGATTTTAAGAGATTATGCAGGGGGTCCCTGGGTGGCTCAGTGGGTTAAAGAGATTATGCAGATCAAAAAGTAGACAGAGAATTACCATAGATTCCAGCAATTACATTTCTGGGTATATAACTAAAAGAACTAAAAGCAGAGACTTGAATAGGTACGTATATATCAATGTTCACAGGAGCATTATTCAAAACAGTCAAAAGAAGCAAAGAACCCAAATGTCCATTGACAGAGGAAGGGCTATACAGTATATGTGACGTATATAGAATGGAATACCAGTTGGGCTTAAAAACAAAGGAGATTCTGATACATACTACTTACTACATACATATTACAAAATGGTAACCTAAGTGAAAGCAGCCAGTGACAGAATGACAGATACTGTATGATTCCACTCATACAGATACCCAGGGCAGGAAAATTCACAGAGACAGACAGACAGACATGGCTGGTGGGCCAGGTGAGGTGGGAGGAGAAAATGGAGAGCTACTGTCTAATGGGGACAGTGGTTCAGTATGGAAAGATGAAAAAGATCTGGAGATGGGCAGTGGTGAGGGCTACACAACAATACGAATGAACTAATGGCACACACTGTATGCTCAGAAGAATTAAATGGTAAAATTTATATGTATATTTTACCACAATTCAAAAAAAAGAAATTTTATACAGGACATGATCTAAATAATGTTCAGGTTCCACAGAGCTTCCTTTAAGAACTGAAGAAAAGAGGACCACAACAAACTAAATCTAGGACTTTACTACTGTTTAAATTAGAGCAGCCAGCATGTTTAAAACTATCAACCCTAATTTTATACATTAGTAAAGAAGGCTTCAAGGATGTAAGGAGCTCAAGGTCCCATAATAGATCTACAGAAAAGCTGACCTGAGACTCTAGGTCTCATTGGTGATTTTCAGCTACTATCACCTTCTACAATGTGAAGGTGAACATTATAAATTACTTCAGCACTACTCTAATGATATAATAAAACAAAACATAAAGTAAAAGGAGACCTGAAGAGTATCAAAGGAATATTGCAAGGAAATGGGAAGCTTGCAAGTGAACATAAAAGGACACCAATACTCGAAATATTAGGAAATAAAAATATTCAGGAAGTAATTTTGTTTTCAAAACTAGCAGAAAAATGAAAGTTGACATCACCATAGATTTCACTGTGTATTAAAAAATAGGGAACTACTATGAATAACTTTATACCTATAAATCTGACACTTGAAGCAGATAAATTCCTTTGTTTTTAAAATTTTATTTATTATTTATTATTTATTTTAGAGAGGGACAGAGTGGGGAGGGGCAGAGGGAGAGAGAATCCCAAGCAAGTTCCATGCCCACCACAGAGGCTGACTAGGGTTTGATTTCGGGACCCTGAGATCACGACCTGAGCTGAAATCAAGAGTTGGACATTTAACCAACTGAGCCACCTATGCACCCCAGACAAACAAATTTCTTTAAAGACATGGACTACTAATGCTCATTCAAGAAGAAATAAATAACCTGACTTACCCTATATCTGTTAAAGAAACTGAATTTGTGGATATAAAAGACCAGATAGTTTCTCTGGTGAATTCCACCAAACACTTAAGTAAGAAATAATACTAATTCTACACAAATTTTTCTAAAAAATTAAAGAATATTTCCCAACTCATCTTGTGACTCCAGCTTTAGTTTAAAACCAAAAAAGAACTCCAAGATATTAAGAAAACCATTAACTAATATTCCTCATTAACATAAATGCAAAAGTTCTTAACAAAATTTTTAAAAGATTTATCATTAAAAAACAACCAAACACACACATCATGACCAAAGGAAGCTTGGTCAGAGAATGAAAGGTCGGTTTAACATAAACTAATCCATCATCCTATTTAGCCATATTAACAAACCACATGAACATCTCAATAGTAGCAAAAAACAAAAACAAAAACAAACCACCAACCCAAAAAGCAAACAAACAAAAAAACCCCACAAAAAACAAAAACATGTGACAAAATCCAACGTCTATTACTGATTAAAATCTTTCAACAACTAGGAACAGAAAATCTTCCTCAACCTTATAAAGGATATCTAAAACAATCCTAGAGAAATCAGCATACTTAATGATCAGCAACAAAATAAAAATGTCTGCTTTTATCACTTCTGTTCAATAATGGACTGGAAGTTCTAGTCAGTACAGTAAGACAGTGGGAGATCAGTATAATGATAAATAAATCAATGGTCCAAAACAAAATCCATGATACATATATGTCATTTGGTTTTTTTTTTTTAAAGGAGGAAAAGGCAATTTAGTAGAAGAAAAGATAATCTTTTCAGGCAACAGTGGTGAATAACGAATACACAGATTAAAAAAAAATTAAGGGCAATCCATACTTTGTGCCATATAAAAAAATGACTCAAAAAATTTTTGGTAGGATTTAAACAATGCCTTTGTGTTGTGATTTCTTTGTAGCGCAGAACTTTGGATTTCTTTTTCACTGGAAAGTTGCAGTAATGGAAGTAATCTTCACCAATTATAAAACTCAAACTAGAGCAAAGCAGGAGAAAATCTTTGTGACCTTTAGGCAAAGAGCCTTCTTAGATATGACACCAAAAAAAGGATGTCCATACACAGAACAAATTTTGATGAGGTCCAATGTGTCCATTAAAAACTTCTGTTTAAAACAAATTGTAAAGGGAATAAGACACGCAACAGAGTAGGAGAAAATATCGGCCAATCAGCTATGACTTATATTTAAAATAGAGAAAACAACTGTTACAATTCTATTAAGAAAACAACCCAATTAAAGACACATTTGAAAAGATACTTCAACCAAAAAGTCCTACAAATGATAAACAAGCACAGGTGAAGATGCACAATGCAAATTAAAACCACTATACACCTACTGGAATGGCTAAAATAAAAAGGTTGAGCATGCCAGGTAGTGGTGAGGAGGTAAAGCAACTCAGATTTCATGTACTGCTGCTGGGGGTTGGGGGGTAAAATGGTACCACCACCTTGGAAAATACTTGAGCAGTTTCTTAAAAAGTTAACCACACACCTACAATGTAATCTGGCCCTTCCACTCCTAAGCATTTGCACAAGACAAATGAAAATCTATACCCACACATAGAGACTTGCCTATGACGATTCTGAGCATTCTTAATTTGAAATAGTTCTGAAATGGGAAGAGCTCAAGTGTTCACCAACAGGTACAAAAATAAATTATGGTACAGTGATACAATGAATACACTTCAGCGATAAAAAGCAATGCATTACTGAAATACCCAATATGGAGGAATCTCAATTATGCTAGGGGGAAAAAAGACAGTGTGTGTAATTCCATTTACATAAAATTCTAGAAAATGCAAACTAATCTATAACATGAGGAAGCAGATTTGTAGCTACCTGCAGAGAAAGAGGGCAGAAGTAGGAGGAAAGGAGGAAGAGGGAGATTAAAGTTTTGGAGGTGATGACTCTATTTGTTTTCTTGATTGTGGTTATGGCTTAGTGTGTACATATGCCAAGATCAAACTACACTTTAATAAATATGTGCAGGTGTTTTAACTCAGGTATACCTAATAAACCTGTTTAAAACAATTCTGTTTTATTTAAACATTATTTAACAATGATGTTAACAAACCAAACAGAATGACTACCTTTTAAAGTAGTGTGATTACTACAGAAATACCACATTCTGATTATTAACATCTTATAAATAGTATGAAAAGAAAAATCCTCGGATGAGAATTCATGATAACGTACAGACTAGTAATTAATGATTACTTAGGCAAGAACTTATTGTTAACTGATTAAAAGTTTCAACTATACTCTTTTTAAAATGCCCAAAGGTCAGTAGACATTTCCAAAGTATGAAATGCATAAATTTATTTTGCCAAAGTTTGAGTTATAATGTACACTTGACAGCTAATTAGTCCTTTTTATTACTTGCATAGAATTATTTTTCCTATTTTTACCAAAAGATTTTCTTAGAGAAAGAATTAACAGTGGGAATTAGTAACCTTAAAAAAATATCTTTTGAGAAATTTTTCCCCTAAAAATTACATTGTTGAGAGGGACTTAAAATCAGAGTAAGAAACACACGAGTTAAATACCAACTTAATAAAAGTCATACTTGAGTGTATGATCATGGGACATTTGGGAGGCACTTCATGATTATACAAATTCCTACAATTTTTGCTCTTGATCTCAAGTATTATGAGACATTATTACACACAAGGCAATGTGCTACATGCTATTCCTATCAGAAAAATAAATGTTACATAAGAGTATTTGATATATTTTAAGGAATTAACATCACAGGAGAGAACGTTAACTTCAAAAGTGACACTTGTAGAAATAGAACAGTACCATTATAATTATATAATGGCTATTGTAATTACATTTTATTAAGAACTTCAGCTGTATTTACTCAGAAAAATCTGTAGCCAAAACAGGTTACATTCAACTCCCTTTAAAATTGCATTCTCTTATTAATAAAACAAATAATTTTTATGATTGCATATTTGTTGAAACCAAGGAGGAGTAATCTGAGGGAACAACAATTTAACTATGTTGGAGACAAAGTCCAGTTCAAAACTAAAATACAAACAGTTTGTTTTTCTTGTTAAAGAATGCAATTTCTAATTTCAGTTGAATGATATTTTGTACCTTATTCATGTTTGGCTCCTCCATCATAGAATTTTTGATGGTTTCACAGTTGTCCTCTAATGACTTCATCAAGAAAGAATAACCACATGACAAAGAGTAAAGACGAGATATAACATGCAAAATATTGGGGTATTTTTAAAAATTATATTTTTGACCGAATTTACTAGAAAACAATACTGGACTGAGTTATTACCTTTTAAATATCATACATCTTAAAAGAAGCATGTGTGGGGTACATTGGTGGGGGGCTAGAGAAAATGTAATGCCTGAAAACTCATTAACCACTACCATAAATTTTATTTCACCTCTGAAGAAATTTTAACCAACTTAACTGATTTTGAAATGTTGACATTAAAGCAACATTGAGCCCACAGTTCTAATGTTATAAATTTCAAAGCTATTGGTGCCACAGTACTCTAACCTGATAATTAAAGTCAACTTGTTCTTCTTCATACACACTACTATGCCTTATCTCCATCATGGTATCTCACTCCTCAAGAAAACCTCCTGATTAGAACATTTAGAATTCAAGGTTTCTAATTCTTTCTCTTTATTTAGCCAGAAATAGTCAATAAACTGATTGAAGGCACACATCCTTCTTAAAAGGGGATATTAGCATTTGTTAAAGAAGTGATTCAAGACCTTTAGTTCTCAGAAAATGAAAGAAAAAAGAAATATTAAGTAGGGGACAAAGATGATAGCTGTCAAGTATTTTTTTCTGGTTGGAAATTATTTAGATATAGTCTATCTGCAGCTAACTACACTTAATTTCAAAATAAATATAAACTGGAAAGATCTTCTATTTTAAAAATATAGTATATAAAAAGAAAAGATCTGAGGATATACCAGGATTTTAAATTTTAACATCAGATGGAGAAAATTTCATTTTCAAATGTGTAAGGAATAAAGAAACAAACAGCAGCAGTCTCAGAATCCTCCCATCCAAACCACTGGGCCTGTTTGGCATCTATTTCCTAAACACCTGAAAAGTCACAGTGACTTGGACTCAAGCTACTTAAATACAATTATCGTTTTACAAAAAAAGAGATGGAAGGTAATTCTGTTAATAACAAAAATAAGCTAGTCAACTGTAAAGATTAAATAATATTATACTAATTCTATGAAGTTAATATTCTTTTTAATTCTACCCAATCTATGATTCCCCATATAAATTTTTCATTTTCATATTCCCCTTATCAAAATATCACTATTTTTAAGAATATCACCATCAAGAATAAAAAATGAAAATAAAATTTAAGAAAGAATAAAGTGGTAATAACTAATTTCTAGTAACTACCATTAATCATGCCAGGTTTTAAGTAAGTTAGATTTACTGGTCAAAACACAGCAGATTAAGGGGTATTTCACTCATTTTGCAGATAAAAAACCTAAAATTCAGGGAAAATATTTAGCTTACTGATAATTATAAAGCCTTTAGTCTAACATCCATAAGCATGCTTTTGGTTAAAATAATAACACAAAAATAACTTTAAAATCTTCTTAAGGTATCATAAAACTCCTAAGAAAACTAATAATAAAATAGCAAAGGGATCAAAAGGTGTACTTATACTTATTTACATGTTCTCTCCTTCCTTATGCATTTTGGCTTATGCTACTCTCTTTCCTTAGTGATACTATTCCCTGATTTAGCTAGACAATCTAGTGGTATAACAGCTTCTTGTTTTGTTTGACAACTATTTAATTTCCCAGATATAATGATTATATTAGCAGTAGAGAAATGTTTTTATTTTTACACCTGTATTAATCAAATACGGCCATGTTTAAAAAAAAGATTTTGTAGTTGAAATTATGCCAACTTTCATATTCATATTATAAGCTACATCAAAAAAACAAAGAAAGAGTAAACATACTTTTTATACAGAATAATGTAGCAGGGTTTTATAAATTATTGTGAGAATGCTTTAACTTCTGATACATTATTTTAGGCAAGGATATATTTAAAATAAAATAAGAAACATTACCTTATCAGTAAATACACCCTAATTAATTAGTTTCTGATCAGTACAATTTAAATTTTATTTATCCCAAAATTTTCTTGAACTGTTTAATGGTAATTCATATATGCAATACTTAAGATATATCTTACATAAGGTAAAATAAAAATACTTCATTTGTATTATATCTATTTTATCTATTGTTGGCTTAGTTTTCAATGTCACACTAAGGTACACAGAAGTTTTCTAAGCCAAAAATTATGTCTATTTCCTGGCTTGGCTAATTCAAATATATAATCTGGCAAAAACTAAATAATGGTGCATTCAGTTGCCTCTTATAAAACAGTGTTTAAACCAAGAGGCAATGAAATCTATGTAATTTTCCCTTTTATTCATTAAGATTATATGACATCTTGCTTTTTGCTAACTTGTCTTTTAAGAAACCATTCTGATGCACAAACTTGTTGAGTCACTAAGTTGAAATTGAAACTAACGTAACACTGTATGTCGACTATACTGAAAAAATAAAAAAAAGAACGAAGTTAGCAAAAAGAAGCCATTCTATTCCCTTATTCCTCCAAGTGAAATACCTTCTTGTTTTCCCTCCCACTTCAAAAACATACAAAGCTTGCTTTAAGTCTAGTTCAATGCTTCTCAAATGTGATCCACAGACCAGCTGCTGGTCTTGAAACTCTTTGTTACTAGTCCATGAGGTCGTAAGGAATTACTACAATCACCAAGTCCACTACTGAGTTTGCCCAGTATTTTTTAATAGCAATACTGTCCCCAAAAAAGAAGTAATATGTTAATTTATATTCAGGTGCAAGTTCCCCATATCATCCAAATGGAACTTTTTAAAGCCATGAACTAAATGAGAAAAATAATCATTATAATGATAATATCATAATATAATTAACTACAGTAAACTTACAAATTGTGCTTACAAAATTTCATTAAGAAGGATAATCAATAAAAAAATAAATTAAAAAAAGAAGGATAATCAAAAGAATAGAAAGAAAATGTACATATTTGAAATGCTCTCAGTCTACCAACCTAGTTTCAGTTAAACTTCTAAGATAAACTTCTTTTAGCTATCATATGAAAATCATGGGGAATTTCTACTTTGTCTCCCAATAGGCACTCATGACAGCAAACAAGATGTAGAATCTTCACACAAACAGTAGTTTTTTTGGGGGGGGAGGGAGCTCCAAATATATCTGAATTAGTTCCTTTAAATTAACTTGATTTAGGAAAATACTGACCCCCTCTTTCTCCTTTTCAATCACTATTTCTATTTACTAACAGCATAATAAATGTTTATGATATAAAAGTGAGCTTTTTAAAAGTCTGTAAAATGCAACTTCTTTTTTATGGTTACATAATAAAAAAGACTTCATTAATACTAGAGTAAAAAGGTTTTAACTTATACAGACCTCATTTAGACATCTTTTCTTTGTGAATATATTTCTGATAAAGGTTTCCTGAATTTCTTCCTGCTTCACCAAGTACTGCCATAGTCTCTTCACGGACAGTGCCAGATGGTGTTTGGATCTACAGGGACAGGATACTTAATTATACACTTTGAAGATTTCTGATTAACTTGACCACATTACCTTTGTGCTTTATAAATGTTTATAATAATAAATTAACTGGAATCAGACAATACCATTGAGGGCACCAGTCTTCAAACTTTTTCTTAAAAAACCAGACGGTAAATATTTTAGACTTTGTGGGCTATCTTTCAACCACTCAACTCAGTCACTGATAGGAAGGCATCCAGAAGAAATATTAAAATCAAAGGGTATGGCTGTGATCCAATAAAGCTTTATTTATATTGCAGGAGGATGGGTGGATGTGGCTTCAAAGCTGTAGTTTGCTGACCCCAGGAACATAATATCTACCAAAAACAGATCACTACTAGAAGATATCTAGAAGCAGAGCTACTCAAATGGCCTGTGAACACATACCAGTCCATGAACTCTGTTACTGATGCTCTCTAGGGTAAGAACTTGCGAAATAATGTAAATCAACTATGTCACTAAGCCACTAAGTACAGTGTATATTAATTCAGTTAACATTTTGTAGAAAGACTTTATTGATGATGCAAGCACTGCATCGATTTATCTTTTCATGAAAATGCTTCATCTCTTCATGGATGATAAAACAGCTTGCTAACTAGATATTACGAGCAGCACTGTTCCAGAGTGGGAGAAGTAAACAATGGCCCACAGGTCAAATTCAGCCTGCCTTTCATTTTTGAAAATAAAGTTTATTGGATCACAGCCATGTCCATTTGTTTACTTATTGTCTATAGTTGTTTTCACTCTACTCTGGCAGTTTAATAGCAGCAACAAGGACTGTGGGGTCCTCAAATCCTAAGGCATTTACTCTCTGGATCTTTGCAGGAAATGTTTGCTAAGCCTACAATATACATCAAACAAAGACACAGATAGGAGCCAAGAACTGCAAAGCAGGCAGAGGAGGCCTTAAATATTTTTAAAGTACTAATTGATAACATTCTGAGTTAGTAAAACTCTGACTTAAAAACAGAATCCACAGGACAACCTACTTGAAAGGAGTGTTTGTAGGTTCCAGCAAAGCTTTATGGCGGAGAATTGCAGGACCCCCAGACAAACTCTCTTCAGATGTATGACTTGCAATATAGTTTTGAGGTGGCCCGCCATGGATTTCAAGTCGTCGGAGAAGAACTTGCTCCCAACACTGAAGAGTTTTTAGAACCGCATGACAAAGTGGTGAACTAACTGGAAGCTCTAAAAAGAGAAAATAAAAATGATCCAAGTTTGTCTTCTTCAGTAAAATGCTACAGTTGATTTTAAGAATGACTGAGACAGACATTTTGGCAGAGGAATTGTGCAGGAGAGTGGGGAGAGACCTCCAGAGGCTAAAAAAAAAAAAAAAAATGTAATAAATCTCTGTTCCAACATAATTAGGTGGCCCGGAGCAACAGAAAAAAACGGTAATCTGCGTCAAAATTATACCACAGTTTTACTACTGCAACTTGGAATAATATTTATGACTTATACTGCTATATCAATTACTGCTTTTGGCTTTGATTTCACATTAACGAATTTACCTGAATATTATGAAAATATGTCGGAGAGGAAAAACAACTGCTTTAAATCTTTGCATCAGCCCAATGTCTAATGGTATGTAACTAAAATTTGTTTAGAAAATTAAAACACACAGAAGTTAAAAGAAGTTAAATAACACTTAATGGGAAATTCAGCACTTTCTACTTATGTATAATTTCATTTTCCTGATTCCTCACTCCACTTTCAACTTTTAGCTATTCTTGCTATTCACCTCCAAAAATCTAAGTAATATGCCTATCCTGTGAATTCTGGACTTTTCCATTTTAGAAATGATGTACTCACTTATTACTACGCTATGGAATAGAAGAATAAACTACTCTCTCCATCATTCCAGTATAGTCATATAATAATTTTTGGTAAAATTGGTGTTTTTGCATTTACCTTGTTATTTATATTTATAAATACAGACCACAGCTGGATCATGCAGTATACTATCGCTCCCCATTATTTCTGTGCAATCTTTTCTTCCCCTGGAGTTAATAATCACTAAGTTTTTACATTTGCTTCGTTTTCTTTGTGTCTACTGCTATCAAATCCCCCAACACCTCCACTAGAGGTATAAATAAAGTCTCAATACAGTCAATCATATCAGGTTCAAATCCCCTGCTTTCTTGGGACATTGTCCTCCTGATGGCACCTAACAATATGATAGATACATTTATAGATGGCTGGTCTGGTTAAAAGAAACCTATCTTCTACAACAGGAAGTTACTAAGGTTTTTCTTGACTGTTTGGAAAAAAAAATGCAAAAACGGTCATTCAAAAGCAATGGGAATATTAGTTCATGTTAAGATATACATTACCTGCAAGATCATGACCTGCAAAGGGATAGAAGGTCTTCAAATTGTTGAGCACTAACTGCACCATTGCCAAGCGCATCAATGACCAACTAAAAATAAAAAAACAGTAGATCTGTTAAAGATTTACTCAGGGTTTTAGAAGAGTACACCACTCTTTAATCCAACAGTTTTACTATCAAGAATCTACTCTGCAGATATGCTTCCAGAAAAATAGAACAATATGCAGTTACTCATGTCAGCTTTACCTGTAAGAGCAAAAGAGCAGAAACAACCAATTATCCGCCAGGAGAGTACTGGTGGAAACACTTCGGTTTTGAACCACAGAATAATAAGGAAGCCATAAAAAAAGAATGTATAAGAATTCTGAAGTGTTAGTATGAAGTGAACTCCCGTATGTATTAATAATCAAATCATAGAACACTATATATACTATGCCCCTGGTACCTTCCATGTAAAAAAGCAGAGAAATAAGGTTTCAAACACTTACGAATACGCTTATTTTGCAAAGAGAAGGATAAAAACAGGAACTAATAAAAATGGGTATATGTAGAGGGTGTAGAAAATAGGTGAAGACTGAAATGTGAGACTTCCAATTTCACATTTTTATATAGTTTTTTTTATTAAAAAAGAAATTTCAACTTTTCTTTTAAAGTGAAAATTTATTTCTTAGAGTACTGGCTTTTTATTACTTTAACTTGTATATATAGAGTTAACTGTCTTAACTATTTTTAAGTGTACATTTCAGTGGCATTAAGTATATTCAACCATCACCACCATCTAATTCTAGAATTCTTATCTTGCAAAACTGGAACTATCCCCATTAAGTAATAATTCCCCATTTCCCCTTCTCCTAGTCCCTGGCTACCAATATTCTTCCTTCTGTCTCTATGAATTTGACTACAGTAAACAACCTATATGTGGACTTATATGCCACTGTCATGGTATTATTTGTCTATTTGGGACTGGCTACTTCACTTAGCATAATATCCTCAAGATTCATGCACATTGTAACATTTGTCAGAATTTCCATCCTTTTTTAGGTTGAATACTATTCCATTACATGAATACACCACATTTTGTTTATGTATTCATCTGTCAACAGACACTTGGTGCTTTTATCCCTTGGCTATTGTGAATAATGCTGTTATGAACATGGTTTCTACAAATACCGACCCCATTTTTTTTTAGCATATGTGCTCCTGATGTGAGCATGGTTTGTACAAATACCTGTTCAAGACTCTGCTTTTAATTCTTTCAGGTATATATTCAGAAGTGAAATTGTTAGGTTATATGGTAATTCTCTTTTTAATTTCCTAACTACCATAATGTTTTCCATAGTGGCTGGACCATTTCACATTCCCCCCACTAGTGCACAAGGGTTCCAATTTCTCCACATTCTCACCAACACTGTTATTTTCTGTTTTTTGGATACTAGTCATACTAAGGGGTGTGAAGTAATCTCCCATGGTGGTTTCAATTTGCATTTCCCTAATGATTAATGGTAGCATCTTTTCTTGTACTTATTGGCCATTTGCATATCTTCTTTTCAAGTCATTTGTCTGCTTTTTTAATTGGGTTGCTTGGTTTTATTGTTATTAAGTTACAGAGTCTGAATGACTTTTGAGACACGTAAATATTTCATATATTAAAAAAACAAAATTGGGTCAAGTAAAAATCTTGTAATAATTCTTCTTTTCAATAAAGGAGTATTTTTATTTCATTTTCACTAATACACTACTTATCTCTTGTGGTGTATTTCTATTTTTCTATCATACCATTAACATACAATGTTTTAAAAAGTGTATACACTTTTCAGAGATATACAATCTATCAAAGGGGACAAGATAATATCCTCTTATGCATATATGTAAGGAAAAAGCAGCAATGGAGCTGAGGGTGAACATTTTGAACATTCATAATTTTTATAATATGTGCAACCCATTTTTAAGACAGTAATCGTTGCTATCTTAGGGTACTAGTATTATACTGAAAAGATACCATGTTTTCTAGGCTAAAAAAGTAGAGTTTGTTGATCTCAGGGAAGCAAAGAGCAAGGAAAAGTCTGACAGCATTTGTGAGGACAGATTCACGGATAATAAAAAACTAACTGTGTAATTATTCTTAAAGAAAGGAATTTAACAATTTCATCTAAAGAAATCTGAGTTATAATGTGTGATGTAATTCAACAAGCTATCAATTTCAAACGTGTTATTTTCAAAAATATTATGTATATAAGCCAAGATGAATTTTTAAAAAGAAGCTTAAAATTAAATACTCCATACCTATATGAATTTGAATTAGAATGTTCTTGGAGATGGAAATCTGAGGCTAAAACATCATCATCATCGTCATCACTTTCCAGACTTTCCTCTGAATCATATTCTGCTCTACTTTGGGAAGGGGGTAGAAAAGGCTAAAATAAAAAAGGTACAGATTCAACTCTGCAATTTAAAACATTCAAATATATAGAGCGTAATATTAGCAATTTATCCCATTTTTCAGATACGTCAATGTAAAAAAGTAAAGTAACCAGTACTCAGCTGCTTCTTTTTTGACATTCTATGCCTTCAACCTCACTTTACACAATTCTCTTATTAATTCAGACATTCAACAAAAAAATTTATCAAGTATCAATGTGTCAAAAAGTATACTTGCCATAAGAATTTTTTTCTTTCAAGTAGGTTCCATGCCCAGTCTGAAGCCCAACATGGGGCTTGAACTCACAATCTTGAGATCAAGACCTAAGCTCAAGAGTCAGATTTTAACCATCTGGGTGGCACCCTTGCTATAAGGATTTTTTTAAAGACTTAAACAGTCACTGCACTCAGAGAGCTTACCTTTTTATGGAAGAAAACAGACAAATAACAGAAAACTAAATACAAACTATTTAGTTGTGCCATACAGAAAAGAAGACAGATGGGATTGAGAACATTAACAAGAATTGACATAACGTGATCATGAAAGGTCTCTTAATAAAGCAGCATTAAGTGAGACTGAAAGGACAAGAAGTAAGCCATAGAACGAGAGGGAAGAAAAGCATTTTAGGCAGTGGAAATTGCAGGTAGAAAGGCATTAATATGGGAAAGAGCTTGGTTTGGAAAGTAAGCGGTTTGACTGAAGCCCATAAGCAGGAGGATATGTGTTGGGATGAACACTGAAGACAATGGAAGGAGACAGGTGGGGAGGGTTTTTGTAGGTCACAGTAAAGAGGGTAATGGAATGCCACTGGTGAGTTTTAAGCAGAGGACAGGCATTGAGATTTACATCTTAAGAATATGACTATGCCCACTCTCTTATGAGAGAAAAACTCAAATGGTAAGACTAGAAATGGAGACATGAGTAACTAAGTAAGGCAAGAGTTGACTGGTGAAACAGCTCTAGAAACATAAAGATGGATGGAAAGCCAGATGGACACAGTAGTGCTCCAGCAAGGCTTAACTTTAAATGGAATTGATTTTTCTCTTCCTCATTCTTGAAGCCTTCTCCCACCTCTGCCTTGACTTGTTTTTCTATATAATCCTTTATTCTAGGAACTCATTATCAATGTGGACATCTCCCCGACCTCAAAGTATACTTAGTCAAGAGACTCGGATGGCTGGCACCTGCACTAGTCAGATACCACCTTGAAGACATGAACAGAGCTGGTAGCTCATACCAGATTCCTATCTAAACTGCCCAGATCCTTTATTTTCCTCTAAAATTCCCACAGCCTTTTATCCCAGGTAGGTCTGCAGTTTTGAAAGCAATGCCAGCTACAGCCTCCTTCGCCTGGCAAAGCAATAAGACTATCATTCTTCTTTTCTTTATCCCCAAACTCTGTCATCATGTTATATTTTGGCTCCAGAGCACAGAGATTGGTTTCCAACAACATGGAGGTATGTGTTAGTGATGAAGATGGAGAGAAATAGCACACTAACTATATATTTTGGAGAAGCACTGACAGATAGGCTGATAAGTATGGAGAGCAAAGGACAGAGAGGAAAAAGACTATTTCTAGGTTTCTGACTCAAGCAACTATTAGAATGAAGATGCCGTTTACTAGTAGGAGAGAATGGTGGTTATAAAAGGGAGGTGTTGGACAAAAGAAATATAAAAAACCCAAATGTTGAAAGAGATCAAGATTCACAGGTCAAGCTGAAAAGGAAGAATGAAGAAAGGACTATGGAAGAATAACTAGTAAGGTTAGGGGAAAAAAACTAGAAGAGAATGACATCAAGGAGGAAATGGCTGCATGTGTTGAATATTGCTAAGAGTTCAAATGAGATGATGATAAAGAAGTTTCAGTTATATGTAACAACATGGATGCCCCCTGAATCTCAACAGCAGCTTCAATGAGGTAGCTGTATCAGAAGTCATACAGTGCACAACTATGAAAGGGACCCAAGATAACAGAAAAAAAAAATGTGTGTATAGTTTTAAAAAGCTGAATGATAACAGGAAATAGAGAAACAGAGTACTAGCTAGAAAAAGTTCTGCGATCAAAGCAGGATTTGGAATGAGAGACAGTAGAGCACACTTCTGTCCTGATAGGAAGCAATCAATAGAGATGAGAGTCAAAAGTAGAGAAGAAAAGCACAGATGGGATTCAGAACAGAACAGAAGTCTCTGATAGGAAGGACTCTTTGTCCTTATTAACAGGAGGAATGAATAAGATGGGAACAAGTGTAGTTATAGCTTCATGACAGGATGGTAAGAGTTTTAATGCCTTTCAACTTAGGAGTTAAGAGCGAAGATAGAAAAGGTAATACAGGAAATCTGAAGTTATAAAATCTTTGGTGTAGGGAAGACCAGTAAAGACACACAGCAGGGATAGGAGAAATTCTGAAAGAGCTGAGAGAGAAGCTCCTAAGTCCTCTCACCAGAAACAACAGTAAAACTGCACAATGTTGTAAAAAAGACCCACTTAAAGATACTGGGTCAATTGATCAATGCATACAACACAGAGAGAAGCATTTATTCAAGAGAAATCAACTGGACTCTCTGGAGAAACAGTGAGAGCCTGGCATTTTGGTCATTTTGGTTGGGCTGCCGCTTACCCCACCTGGCCACTCTGTGCTGCAGGGCAGTCCATGAACGCCAAGAACTCTGCTGCATGGCCAGAGGTGGCTATTGAATAAAAATCCCAGGTCCAGGGGCACCTTCAAAAGCAACAGCTATCTCAGTACCAAACGACTAGGAAAGGCTAACCTCTCAACTAGCCTGAGGCTATGGTATGAACTGGGACAGAGACAGACCAGCCAGAAATTTAACAAGATCCAGGAACAAAAGAGCTAAAGAAGGCCTTCCTCATCATGGATCCTCTATCAATTAAAACTGCTTCAAAAATGAAGATGACATCAAGATATTCCCATATCAATAAGGGGCTCAATACACATTTGTTGAATAAATGAATGACTCTGCAAAGGGCAATGAAGAACAAGAAGAGACAAATACCTGATTTTACCCCAAGAAAAATATAAGAAAAATAAAAGCTACTGCTTAACATGCCTAAAGGATTGTTGTCAGCAGAAAATAGTTAGATACTCAAATAATAGAAGAAAATAAGAAGAACATCCAGAAGTTGAGAACACGAGGGATGCGGCTAATCACAGGAGAGGCAGATAGGCCATTTCTGCTCTGCACAATGGCACAGGAACATGGAAACGACCATGCAAGCTGAAACCATTGTGAAGCAATCTTAATAAACAAAGGAAAAACTACAAATATTCTGAGACTAGCAAAAACATTTTTCAAAATATTAAAACTCTTATGGTTGGCAATAAATGTATAGGGAAATGAAAAAATAGTAAAAATAGTATTTATTTAGCACACTAAAATTAAAATACTAGAAATATTGAGAATTTAAGTGTTTTATTTATTTCTTCTTTTTCTTGAAGATTTTTATTTATTTATTTGAGAGAAAGAGAAAACAAGTGAGAGGCAGACAGAGAAGCAGTCTCCCCGCTGAGCAGGGAGCCCTATTTGGGACTTGATCCCAGGACCCTGAGATATGACCGGAGCCGAAGGCAGATGCTTAACTGACTGAGCCACTCGGGCGCCCCATCAAGTGTTTTACTTCTTTGTAAATAAATTATCGAGTACTTTGAGTGGGCAAACTGTCATACATGTTTCTAAGTCTGTATCATCTTCCAACATTTTATTCTTTATACTTTCAGTGCTATGAAATATTAGCCAGAGTTCTTTTAATGTAAAGTGGGTCTTTTTTTCGGGGGGGGGGCAATTTCAGTATGTCTAGAACACCTTCCTCGTTGTGTTACACTTTCTTCCCTTCTGTTGACAAGTTAGCCCTCACTAGTCCTCTGGTTGCACATCCAGAATCTTTCAAACGACAGCAGTGTCAGTAGCCCCAATGTGAGCTATTTTTCTATAACTGTGTTTACATTTAACTTTTTTTTTTTTTTTTGGTAGAAACCATCTTTCATTTTTTTAATTTAAATCCTATTAGCCAACATACTGCTTACATTCAATCTGAATGTCACTTCCAGGGCTACCACTTGTCATTGTTTGGTTGCACTTCCATCTTCACGGGCCAATTCCCTCTTCTGATTATCCAGTTTTGTAAAATGTCACTTGAGTTGGACACTGCTGTCTGTATACAAACTGAGTAACGGGTCCTAAATGATGAACCACCAATAGACTCTGAAAGAACTGCTGTGACTGATCACTGCACACGAGGTGCACCTGCTCTTTCCATAGTGATGTGTGGACAGAGGAGCCAGCAGGGAAGTTTGTATCTGAGGTCACTGCTCACAGTTAATAGACTGGAAACTCTGAGCCATGTTGCTGAGGGACTCGTTACTTCACTCAATAGCAGTAACTATAACATGTGTATATGAGAACCATGCAGGAGCATCTGCAGTACAGAAAAGGAAAGAGAGCAGCAATGGCCCTGGGACTTCTTGTAGTCTGGATTCCTTAATTACCATCAAGTACCTTAGCACTAAGGTGTTGACCAACATATCTTTTTTCATCTAAGAACTGTATTTTGCTTAAAATATAGAAACTATAATTTATCAAAGGACTATGTCAAAAACCAAATGGAAATGTCCAAATATTTTTGAGGGTTTTTTGTTTTGTTTTGTTATGCAGCCTGACAAAATGAAATCTTTCTAAACCAGAGTGGGAAAACACTTGGAAGCAGCAACAATCCACTTACTTCAAACATTTTCATTTCCATTTCATTGCATACATGTTGTTCTAAGTGGCACTTTTTTTTACCTTGGCTATGAAATAGTCCCAGATACTGAGCTCTGGTGGGATGAACTTCTCTTGGACTGTCAGTGACTCCTGGCTGACTACTGATGGGGAAGAAGTCGGTAGGGCAGATTCTCTACAAGAAATTTTTGATGGCCTAAAACGTTTGTTCTGTTTCTCTCCTTCTTCCACAAGTGAAGAAACTAATAAAAACAAAATAAAGTATTATTAAAGTAAGTACTTTTTCCACTGTACTAATTTCACGTATCTTTATTTAAGATTTAAGGTTACAAATAAGCATAAACACAAAACTGAGATCCTTACAATAGGTTAAAAAAAATAAGTAGAAGTGAGACAAAAATCACTGTAAAAACCAATCTTTGCTTTTATCTCAACTTATCCCTCATTCTCTGACTGTTAACTTTTCTATTCCATATGTGGGTAATAGGATATAATATCTGTCTATAAATGAGTCCAAAATTGAGCTATGATCATGTACGAAAATTATCTACATCCCTTTACTTTGAAGAATATCATGGGAAACAAAGAGTATCATGGGATGTCAATTCAATGTTAATTGAAGGCATCAACTTACTTATGAGGTTCTTTAGTAATCCTTTGGCCTTTTATCTACATAGAAAACTGAATGTTTTCTCTGAAAATATATAAAAGAATTCAAATACGTTAACAACTGAATTACACTGACTCAGACTTCCGGAAATGGCTTGCACATGGAATTTTCTGGTCAGTGGAATAACAGAGAGGGAATAAACACAATCTTTGTTGTTTTAACTTTTAAATACTTAATGGTTAGTATTTTCTTAGTATTTTACTTTAGAGTATTAAGGGAAAGAAAAACAAGTTACACAAATCTATAAATAACAAATACTAAGTTACAAGATGCAAATCACCAGTACAGAACCAAGGATGTTCCAAAGAGAAGCATATGTCTAATTGACAAGCAAATAACTCTGCAATAAGACAAACCAATATACTCTTTCAATGGTTCCAGTAAGAATTGACTTACCTTTCAAAGGAATGCAAATATGTGTTCTGTAATATAATTTCGTTTTATTGTTTGAAGCTACTCAGCTTGCATAAACAGCATGCTCATGCATTATATCAAGCTACAGCCAAGCTGAGATTAACAGACTAATTTAGTGATTTCAGAAAAAAAGGAAATTAAAATGGAAAAAATTCTAAAAGAGTGCCAAGATGTGGTATGATATTACATAAACTCTTAAATGATTTTAAAAATAAACTTTTGGATTAAATGTGTAAATTTCTGCTTTTTTAAAAAGATTTCTTTGTTTGAGAGAGAGAAAGAGAGAGGATGTGCACGAGTAGGAGGAGAGGCGGGGGAGAGGGAGCAGCAGACTCCATGCTGTGTGGGAGTCTGATGTGAGGCTGATCTCAACACCCTGAAAACATGACCTGAGCCGAAACCAAGAGTCAGATGCTTAACTAACTGAGCCACTCAGGTGCCCCAATTATTTTCCTGTTTTTAAAAGCAACTGGTAGTCAACAATCATGTTTCTAATATACGTTGTATACATTCATATTCATTCTAAAACAGTGGTTATACCAAATTCTGATCAAATAAAAAATATATAACATAAATGTATTTTTTAATCTTTCAAAAAATTAATGCTGTGGTTTAAAATAATCATTTAACTTTAACATTACTATTTTGCTTTTTTTGTTTTTAGATTAGAAGGCATATGAACATAGAAACTTAAAGAATCTCTGGAAAAATAAAACTTACAAACAACACTAAATAGATACATTTTTGCCAATACAGCTATATGATAAAAAATCAGAGTTTTAAAACCAAAACCTAAGAAGATTTTTAAATTAAAAAAGAGAAAAATTTACAAGTATAGTCAATGAAACCAGAACTGACATGAAAATAAGAAAAGTTACCACACTGGGGGTAAATGTCTAAAATGACAGAGTCAATATCAGAAATATAAAACTACCTATTAAAATACTTTTGATGAACAAAGAAAAAAATGGCAAAAAGTTCACAGTACTGAATGTTCTATTGCTTGAAATGCTATAAATAAAAGGACCCAAGTGATGCCTTCCAGCAAACAAGAAATAACCTGTAGCTTCTCATTAGCATAGTTGCTTCTTCTTTTCCAATAATTATAGCAAGACTTAAGATGATTTTATGTTTAAATCACAGTGGGTTAGCATAGTCATGAAGGACCAATAGAGACTGCAGAGTGGCTGAAGGCCCAACTGGTGATTTTTGAAAATGCTAATAATTAAATATCAAGAATCTCTGTCACTCCTTGGATAAAAACTGACTCTCCTGCTGCATTACTAAGGTGGTAAATGGCTACTTTACTAGTAATAGAAGAAAAAACAGTATCAGGGAGAACTGAAAAGAAACTTGGACATGGAGCTTAGAAATTACAAGGAACAAAGAGAAGCTAGAAAGTTGGTTAAAAAAACCCAACGTACAATGGATAAGAAAAGACAGAATCACTCACTAACATACATTTTTAAAAATTTCTTAGCTGCTTTGGATTCATAGAAAGTACTTTTAAGAAGTACTTTTAAAGTCAAGATAGTACTTTTAAAGTCAAGATTTTAAGAACCTCTATCCTCACTCCTAGTACAATCCGCAGTGACTTCCTGGAACTATGTATGTGACTCCCTAAGAACGCAAAACAAGGGCGCCTGGGTGCCTCAGTGGGTAAAGCCTCTGCCTTTGGCTCAGGTCATGATCTCAGGGTCCTGGGATGAGCCCCGCATTGGGCTCTCTGCTCAGCAGGGAGCCTGCTTCCTCCTCTCTCTGCCTGCCTCTCTGCCTACTTGTGATCTCTGTCTGTCAAATAAATAAATAAAATCTTAAAAAAAAAAAAAGAATGCAAAACAAAATGGAGAAATGGTTAAGAGACTACATTTAAAGAATGGGCAGAGGATGTAAGAAAGACAGTTGCTTTTTATCATAAATTCTTCTGGACTACTGGATTTATTATCACGCACATATATTGTTTTGATTAAAATCAAAACAAAAGAGGAAGGCTCACAAGTTAACACTTTTTGAGTTTATCATTTTATTTTCTTAAAAGAATTTATTTGAGAGCATGAGTGAGCATGAGTGGGGGGGTTGGGGGGGCAGAGGGAGAGGGAGAAGAAGACTCTTGGCTGAGTGAGGGGTCCAACAGGGGGCTTAATCCTGAGATCATAACCTGAGCTGAAGGCAGGAGCTTAACCAACTGAGACAAGCAGGTGCCCCAAGTTTATCATTTTAAATCAGACAAAATTAATGTTCTAAACCTAGACTTAAATATTTATTTTAAAAAGTGACCTTAAAGTAACCAGCAGAATGATCTTATTCTCTGCTTATCAATCTAAGGCACTCTTCATGCCAGAGAGTGCATGAAAAAGCAGGGGGCGCATTGTCCTGGACCTTCAAGTATAGCTCCAAAATTTAGGGGGTGGGAGGATGAAGGTAGGTAATTTAAATGATGATTTAAATACTGGAAAGAAACAAAGATATGGAGAAGATGAAAGTCACGTAAGTTCAAGATAAAACAGATCCCCATCTATTTCTTGCTTTTGGCAAGACAGTTAAGCATAAGAGATCTCCTAAGAGGAGATCTTCACTCTCCTCTAGCATCCATTTCAGACAAAAAGTTTGAGAAGTACAAATACAGGCCAACACTTTATTTAACCAATTAAATAAAAAACAAATTCTCAAAATTCTATGTAAAACATGACTTTACAAGTAAACTTCAAAGATTCTTAAAAGGAAAATACCAAAATAGATTTGAGGAGCATAAATTTAAGGCACTTCTTAATCCTCAAAGAATAAAATTAAGGCTACAAAAATGTCTGACAAGTGAAATTTTCCAGATTTTAGTTAAGATTGTCTCTCAAGGATTGGTAAGGCACAGTAGTACCTTGTACCTGCTTCATAAGTACCTATAAAAATGAAATGATGATTATCTTAGTAGAAAGTAGTGATTTGTCTCCAAATCACAGAGCAAGTAGTTTCCAAAACAGCTGGTGTTCAAAGTGATACACTGGAATATGGAAAGAAAATATTACAACTATTACTGAGATTTATTTTTTAATAAGCAGAAGTGGGGAAAAGGAAGAGAAACAGGGTAAGAAGGGGAGAAGGGAAAGAAGAGAGGAGGAGAGGAGGAGTGGAGGAGAAGGCAACAGAGGAAGGAAAAAGAAAGGGGGGTGGGAGAAGGGGAGCAGAAAGGAGAGGGAAGTGGTAAGGGAAAGAAGAAAATCTATCAGTGTTTAATATCTGGATCAGCAGGGGTACATGTATTTATAAATAAATAAATACACACATAATGAGGATTTGCTCAAGCATGTTTTGTAGATAGAGTTATATAATAAAAAATCTGGAGATAACTACTTCTCCATTACCCTGAAGACTACGATCCAGATGTGCCTATAAGGTTTCAGCTCTAGCTCAAAAGACTTGTTAAAAGTGAGAAAGGAATACATACATACAGTGAAATACTATTCAGCTGCACAAAGAAAACTCTATCATGTGCCACAATATGGATGAACCTCGAGGACACTGTGCTACATGAAATAAACCTGTCACAAAAGGACAAATATGGTAGTTATGAAATGAACAGATGCTTTTTAATGAAAATTTATGCCTGTCCCTCAAAAAAAAGTTTGTCCAAAGACTCTAACAAAAGATGTATTCCCTTCTCTGGCAAAACTAGTTATTTTTTGGTTCAGTAGCCAGTTAAAATTGCTGGGCATATTCACATCTGTATTGTAAATAGCTGATCACTTTCTATTTTAAAAACACTGAAGTCTTATACTTTTTCTGGTCAAGAAATGTTGCTATTTTATATATTTTGCTAAAGGAAGGATAGCAATGACACGTATAATCACTAAACACTGAACAGGAAACTTTTATTTTATACGAGTTTTAGGGGAAAAGCAAGACATTTGGATTTTCTGGTCTGTATTTAACATAAATAATCAAATGGCAAAAATATACTTTAAAATGTCTAAAACATCATTAGCAGTCTCATAGTTTAAAAAAGTTATGCTTACTACAAATAAAATACTCATTTTATATTTTATTCCTCAATGTGGAGACATACAAAATCATTACTATAAATTTATCAAGATGAAGATGGAAAATCTACAGTTCTCATTATTGCAAATATCATGACAAAATACAATAAAAATCCTTCAAGTAAAAACACTGCTTTGCTTTATAATATGCAATCAAAAGCAAAGTATGGATTTCTAACTGTTAGAAAAAAAAATCATTTTTCCAAACTTGCTATTGTTCACCTAATTATTTATTTTAAAAATTAACCATAATAACAAAACAATTACTAACTCCACAAACTTACACCTGCACTAATTTTAGTTAGAAAAAATAAATCCTTCACTAATATGCAATGTGGAATTCACCCAGTTAAATCTGATTTAAAAAAAAAAAATTACTGACTAAATTCACATTTTTGTTAAGAATTCTAACCTGCCAAACTGAAATCTAATAGAAATTATCTATCATTTTCTTACATTACAAAGCTTAGTCAATATTTAAATTTTGTCACTAAAAATATTAGTGGATTAAGTATATAAAAGACACGTAGAGAGAAATATAATTTAGGTGATGATAATGCTGTACAATATGTTGGCTAAGTGAATTTAAGTAAATAAAAAAAGAAAAAAAGAAAATAATTTAGTTCATGAGACCATCATTGCGAAGAAAACTGAATTCAGAATTTACACTAGAACAAGAAAAACAAATGGTGACTTCTAATTCGTCTTCTAGTACTAAGTTACATCTATGAATGATTCTGTAGCTTCTGGGTCTTCAAAGACAGATGAGCAACACATAACCTGGATGCGGACTTAACACTAAGGGAACCATGTGTTTTAAGTATTCTGCATTACTTGCCACCAAAGAATTAAATGTACAGATGCAGGTAATTTCCAGTCATTTTCACTAGGTAGGGTTCAGTAAGTGATGGAATACAGTTTATAGATAGTACCTATAAGATAATTTTTGTAAAGGTATTTGTGTGTAGAAACAACTAAAACTGAGTGGTTCAACAAAGAACTTAAGACTCTGAGTAAGGTTCTTTACACATTTATGCTTAGTTGAAATGGTTGGAATTGAGACATGGTGACTGGTTAGTAAGAATATTTTTAATTTTTTACAGGTATTTGGACATTCCATAGCAAGAATTTATCCCTTTTTAATTTTTGTATTAAGGAGATCAAAGTTTTAAATGATTTTCTCTTAGGACACATTAAAAACAGGTCCACAATTAGTTTACCAAGTTTTTAATGCTAATCTCATTAGACCTATAAATCTTATTCCCTCTTAGACTTAGACTTTTCTTTAATTGAATTCAGATATCTGAAGCTAAATATATATATATATATATATATTCCAAGGCAAACTTTATGAAAAGTTAGACTTTTTCTTTTTTTGTCCACATAAAAAATAACGCACAGGAAATTACTCCTTAAAAATGAAAAGAGATGTCATAAAAATGAAAATATTTTTAAAAATTTGAAAACTAAGATTATCACATATGGGCTAATAAATTATAAAACAAAAATTTAACAGCTAGGTAGAAAGCATTATGAAGATCCTTTTCACATCAAGATATAATATATACAGTTTCAACATTAGAAAGTCTAGAAACAGGGATACAGTTGTTTAAAATATTTACTTTTCCTGGTATTATGAACACTTAGAAATCCAAAACCCCTAATGGCCAGAATCATAGTATGCAAAACATAAAGCAGCTTCATTTGAAATGTTTTCCAGACATTTCAAGCCATAGTCTGATTTACCATGATTAGCATTGACATTTATTCCTACACATTTAAAAAGATGTTGAAGTCTAAGGAATAGAAAACATCAAAGGGAATAATTTAAAAGCAGAATAAAAAGCAGAGATGGTTTTCTGAAATGCTAATCATTGTTTCATATCAAAAATATGGCTTGATTAAAGGAAATTTCTCAATTTTCTATTTTAAGTGCCATACAAAATAAAATGGGCCCAAAGTACCCCAACCCCTCCAAAACAACACAAAGCAAGCTGAGCCATAAAAGCCTATTTCTAAAGCTAGTATCTTGCCTGCAAGACTGGGAGGACTATGAGAACTGATGGTTGAAAGAGCTTTGGTAAAGCCCACACATTCCATGGAGAATACCACTACCTGGTGGGGGCTAGGCATAGCAAAGTGCCTTCCTGCCAAAGAAAGAAGAGAGAATCTGTATTTGGGATAGAACAAAGACCAGTGTTACAGAATATTTGAAAAGCAAATGATCATTTCAAAAGCAAAAGATTTAAGAAAATTACATTAGATACTTCTAATTGCAGGTGCACAAGTGTCTCACAGTTTGAAAACTGCACCAGAAACTTGACACTGTATTTTCACCATAAAACCATTTGTTCATGCTTTAAGAAAACGGACTGTAACAAAAACTTTCTCTGAATTAATTAAAATGTAATTACACTTGACAAAGTTATCATTCGGATGAACAAATATAGTTTCAGTTTTAAAAATAAATAAACACGAATACACTAACCAGGTAAAGCTTTTGAGTGTGTGTGTTCTTTGTTAGGAACATGTGCACCTCCACCAAACACAGCAGACCACATTTTTTCATTCAGAGGATGGGCCATGATCCGAAATAGTTCATTACTGGAATGTGTCGCCAGGCCATGGATGAAGAGACTCAGATACACTGCTGTGAGAATCTCACAGAGCAAGACTGTAAGCCCTGACTGGGCTTCCTCGCCAGAAGAATTCAAAAGTCGAATCAGAGAAGTGATTCCTAGAACAAACAAACACAGCTACCACTGACAATAAATTTTAAAAAGAACTGTATCTTTTAATTTTTGAAAAAACTGTCTTATATCAGGATTGAAGTTTTTTCTTCTCTAGATTCACAGACTAGTAGAACTTATTACAGTTAATGCACAAATTTGTTCAATTTAGAGAAACAATGAAAATCTACCATCTAATACAAATCTGATAGATAAAATTTAATTCCCACCACAAATGTCATTCTATCAAACATCTATCACGACAAAAAAAAATTATAACAAGTGATATAACAAAACATTTGAGTTATTTTAGTAAAACTGTCAGGGAAATACCAATGTTAGAAAGGAAAAAAAAAGACCAATGTTAAGTAACTGCGAAATTTACCATGAGTGCTAAATACTGAAGTGGTATCAATTCTAACAATATTTAACACTGATTATCATGCAGCAAAACCATACCAAATGTACTTTGTCCTCATTTGATTAAATTTAGGCTAAGAAAAAACTCATATATATTTATTTACATACATATATACATAAATTATTTATACCTGGCCATTGCGCTGGTGATGTATTTGGAGTTATTGCTTCATCTAAGCTTCCTGTTTTCAAAGAATGTCGATGGGGAAGCAGTACTGTCTGATACATCATTCCAGTAAACTGATTTGTTTGAAATGAACTAAGAAAACAGAACATTCAAATAAGAACAATCTGTAATAATATAAGACAAAAATAATACAAATGTAATGATCTAAAATGAAACATGTAATATTTCCATGTTTTAGATCTAACTTCTAGAGTATCTTAAAATTCAAATTTTATTAGTTGTACTGCTATTACGATCCAAGCACTGTTCTCTATAGTCTGGTGCTATATTAAAATCAAGTATCCTTTAAGTGTAAACATGTAAATTTTCTAAATTAAAATACAAGTGATAGGTTTTTAAGTATATTTATTTAATGAAAGATAAAAAATACATACAAATGAGAAAACTAAATCACTCATGACCACAAAAAGCAAGCTATTCTATGAAAGTTCAAAACAAGGTTATCTGGTTGAAAACAAAGTCAGTTTAGGTTAAGTTTGATATTTAATGGCTGTCAGTGCTACATTAGGTTAGGTTACATCAAGTATATGCACAAGGTACCAGGGATATAATGAAAAGTGTGGTTTCTGTATCCATGAAATTTATAGTCTGGTGGAGGAATCGGACACAAATAACTTTATCAGATTGCTTTCTTTATTTCTTTGAGAGAGAGTGAGCAAGTGAGCAGAGGAAAAGGATGCAGAGGGAGAGGAAGAGAGAGAATCCCAAGGAGACTACACAACCAGCAAAAAGCCTGAAGTGGGGCTTGATCCCATGACCCAGAGATAATGACCTGAGATGAAATCAAGAGTCAGGTGCCCCTATCATATTGCTTTTAGAGAACAAACCTATGCATACAGGGTTATGAAAGCAAAAGGTGAGGAGCACTTTACATAATTTGGGAATTCAGGGTAAGCTTCTCCAAGTAAATGGCACTTCATACTAAAATTAAATAAACAGACGAATGAACAAAGTAACTTGCAGCTTGACATAAACTATGAAATAAATCTGAAAGAAGATGGTACAAAAATATTTGTTAAATCCTGTCAGAAATTCCTATATCAAATGTGAGTAAATGAATGTCATATTTAAACATAGCGCATCTATTGGTTTAGATCTGTTCTGACTGGCAAGTCTTCTATTAGACATAAAACTTTGATGCATTTGTAAATAGTTTCTCTTACTTTACTTTGCAGTTGAGAAATGGCAGGCTGCCAACAACAAAAAAAATCCCCCCTGCTACAATAAACCTATGGAAATGATGAAAATAAAGCTCCACTCAATAACAAGAAAGTGAACTCTTGGAGGATGAAAGCCAAAGAAATCAAGTTGAAACTACTTTGGGAATACAGAAGCAGATTAGTAAATTGAGACTCCCATGGTAGAACTGAAACACAAACAAGCAAAAATCAACACCAAGAAAGGCTAATATCAGATAAAAAACAACAAACTCTGTGAATGACCTGTACCTGAGGAAGCAGACTTATCAGAACATGACAGAAGGTGCTTTATACTCAGAGACATTAAAACAATAATATAGACAGTAAGTTATAAAAATAAAAGTGACCATTAAAATCAACAAGGAGATCTTAAAAATGAAAAACAGAATTTATAAAACACAAACTCAGCCTAAATAAAAGACGAGACATTGCTGAAGAAAGAGTGAGTGTCTAGAAAATGGCATTAGGATTTCTCCTAAAATGAAGCAAAAATAAATAAAGAAAAAAAATATGAGATGAAAGGTAAAAGGAAAATAAGAGAAACCTGTGAGTTCCAATACCTAATAAGAAATAGGAGACAAAAGACAAAATATTTAAAGAAAAAAAGTCAAGAAACAAAAACAAAGGATCATAGGGGAAAAATAAGAGAGAGGCAAACCAAGAAACAGACTCCTAACTCTAGAGAACACACCGATGGTCACCAGAGGGGAGGTGGGTGGAGGGAGGGAGGAAATAGGCGACAGGGATTAAGGACGGCACTTGATGAGCACTGGGTGATGTATGGAAATGTTGAATCACTACACTGTATACCTGAAACTAATATTACACTGTATGTTAACTAACTGGAGTTTAAGTAAAAATTTTTTAAAAAGGAATGAGAATTTCAAAGAACTAAAGGAAGATACCAAAGTGTCAAACAGTGTGTTTTAAAAGCCTAGCTAAATTATAGTGAAACCTTGGGCTATAAAGGGAAATATCATAAACATCACTCTTTGATCAAATTTTTCTCAATTTCCAGTCAGTTACTCCTTCCTGTGTGTTCCCTGAACCTTTCCTTATATTATAAATATACAATATAGTACATTGTAATGTTATAGTATATAATTATAACTGTACTATAGTACTTATCACTTAAGTGCAATGTCATGTTATATATATTACTTATCAACTCATACATTTGTTTCTAACTAGATGGACCTCAAGAAAGGAGAACTTATCTCAGGGCATATCACAAGGCCTGGCATTAGGCAGTAATCAATAAAAGTTAACTAGTTACACTGACAAGGGTCTACTTAACATTCACTTGCCACAAAGGCAGAAAAGCTAAAATTCAAAGATGGAGAAATAGTACTCATCATTTCAAATGCTTTTGGTATTATTTAGACTGTCATAAACAGTTTTTCTAAGCAAGAGCATACAAATTCTGAAACCTCATCAGTTATTGCAAACATTCCTAAATTTCACAAAAAGATATTTACCTGTAGTTATGACTACCACAAAGGCACTGATAAATACAAGCAGAAAGTGAGGCTGCTAAAGTATGCATTACATATACCTGAAAAAAAAAAACACCAAAATTAAGTATAACTTTTAAAAAATCAAACTTGTCTCAAGACCTACTATAATCTAGCGATGTAAAAAAGATGGAAAAACTATTTTGTCCTTAAAAACTATTTCTGTTTTTTCCTTAACACTCATGTATGCATATAGAGATCACACTACAAACAAATTAAAAACATGAAGGCCATTGGCAGAAATCATAAAACACACACCTGCTACCTAATTTCTATTTTAAGAATAAATGGGAACAGATGTTAGCTATTCAGTAGTGCATAAGCCATGTATTAAAAGAAACCCCTCCAAGATTCAACCTTCTTCCTCAATGAAAATATGTAAAATCACAGTCTGATAAATGATAGTTTACCGATGGACAGGTCATTGAAGCATATGCTAACATATATTCTAACTACAAGAGAAAACAAACAATCGAAAGAGAATGCAATTACTTAGAAAAAGAAGAAGGTTTGAAAGACAGCAACTGAAGGGCAAACAGTAGTACTGAGAAAGAGAAGGCTCTAAACATGGCATGACAAGCAATGAGAGAGGCAGATCTGAGAAGCACAACCCAGGTCAGAAAGCAACTAGATTAGACTATTTAAAAGACTAGGTTCTTGATCTAATCATCAAATATGACAGTCTGATATGTAGATAAAAAAAGGGAGTCGTAGATTAAAACTGAATTGGTATTTCCCCTTCAATTATCAATAAGATGTGTGGTTATGAATTAAAATCAAGAATATCATCATAAAAATGAAGACAGCAAGTCCAAATATGGAAAATTACAAAAATGATCAGAATATTTCCGAGCTTCTCTAATCAAAAAGTGGAATCTATTTCTCTACTTACTGAATCTGGAATGACCATGGGACTTGCTTTGACCAAGATGGCAAAATGCTATGTAACTTATCAACCTAGTCCCCCAAAAGGCTTGCAAATGCTATTCTTGCTGATTTTTAAACACCCTGCAACCACTATGTGAAATAACCTAGGCGTGACAGTTAATTTTATGTATCAGCTTAACTGGACCAAGGGGTGCCCAGACATTTGGCCAAACATTCTGGGTGTATCTATAAAGCTGATGTGAGATGCAATTAACATTGGTAGGAGTGGAAGACTGAGTAAGAAAGACTGCCCTCCCTAATGTGGGCAGGCCTCATCCAATCAGTCGAAGACCTAAATAGAACAATAAAGCTGTAAAAAGGGAACTTCTGCCTGGCTGCACTGAGCTGGAACATTGGTGTTTTCCTGTTTCTACGTTAGAACAGAAACACTAGCTCTTCTTAGGTCTCAAGCCTGTTGGCTTTCAGACTAGAACTTATACTCTACTGGCTCTCCTGGTTCTCAGGCCTCTAGACCGAAACTGGAACTGCACAATAGGTCCTGGGTCTCCAGCTGGATAACTGCCAATCTTGGGACTTGTCAGCCTCCATAATTATGTGAGCCAACTGCTTATAAAACACAGTTCTATACACATACATAAACACATCATATTGGTTCTGTTTTTCTAGAGAACCTAGGCTGCTTGATCGTCGACTATCAGTCCTGGAAATAGTCTGCCAACCACTAAAAATATAAACATGGCCATCCTAATCCAGAATCCAGCCAGCCTACCAGCTGACCAAAGACAAATGAGAATATCCAGAAGTCAGTCCAGGTAGACGAAATTAGAAGAACTGAGATGCCAACCCACTGAATCATAAGCAAAACAAATGATGGTCATTTGAAGATACTAATGTTTCAGAATGGTTCTTAAACAGCTTTAAAGTTGTGCACAATCTGAAGGAAATTTAATTCCTTACTGAATAACATACCATGTGGACACTTATTCTACAGAAGAGTACAGGAAAAGTGACAAAATTAAATGACAAGGGTTAAGGTTATTCAAGAAGGTAAAACTGTAGGAGAGGCCACCATTAGGCAAGCAGAATATGAAACAGGTGTGATATCACAGCCTGTGAGGTAGACGAGAACCAAATGACATACTATTCAAGAAAAAAGAGAGAGAAAAATAGACAAACCTGGTCATACTTGAAAGGATTTCAGTATGTTTTAGAGTAAAGATGAAACGTGAAATGTGATATCAATGGTATATAAAGTACAGCGGTGATGGGTGGCAAGATGATGTGGATGATTAGATAACTGTATGATGAGTTATGCATCAGAATCACCTAAGAAACTTCCTAAAAATACATATTCTTGAGACTCATTCTCACACACTGATTCAATAAGTTTGGAGTCAACTTAAGAATGTAAACTTTTTAACAAGCATGTCAGGTGATTCTGCTGTAGCTCATTAATAAAACACTGCCTGCCCTAGAGAAACAAGAGAGGCAAAATACTTCACATTAATCTTAAAATATATAGTGTTTTAATATTAACAAAGGAAAGTTTACTTGTATATTAATAATTTTACACCAAAATTATTTCTAAAAGGCAATTTCTAAGTCATTTCTAAAAGTTTCTACTTCTAAAAGGCAATCAGCTTTTTGCCTAAGTGTAATACTAGAAGAATTACTCATGTATCTGTATACATACCATATACATACCGTATAGATACATGTATCCGTATACAAACTCTAAGTTTTCTTTGACCAAAAAATATGTAAGTGGTAATGTAACAATTCCTATGTGCAGTCTGATGTTTAAAACTGTCTCCAAAAAGTGCTGCTTTACATTTTTCCTTTGGTTTTATCATAATAAGTAGCTAAGTTTTAAAGAATGAATCAAGCATACTTACTTTGCTGCTCTGGATGTCGGGATGGGGTGGTGAATCGAAGTTTATGATGGCATGCAGAATATCATGTGTGAGGTTACTGAGGTGCAGTAACGGGTTGGCAACAACTGTCTTGGCACTGGCTGTACAGGCAAAGAGGAGGGGTACTGAGGTCTGCTCTGACAGAGGACTGGGAAATACTGGTTCTGAGGTTTCCTTAAAAACAAAGCGAAAAAAAGGTTAATCAACTGTTTACAGTTTTAATCCATTACTTAACTAATTCAGGGGCCTCTTGGAAACATTTTAAAACAATTAAAAACTAAAAGCATGACAGAAACTTTCATAGAGTTACGGGACCTGAGGAGGTCAACATTCCACCAAATATAATGAAAAAAATGAGAGGACAATACCCTCTTATTCTAATGAGAAGCCCATCACCTCACACAGCACTCATAAGAATTCAGAGTATGAATTCACCTGATCAAAGGGCCTGATGCTGAATGATCCTGAAACTATTACACACACAACTCTACAAATTCATAATACAATGCACCATACAAAAAAGAGCATCCCTTAAACAGCCATAGTGAAGAAAACCAAAATTTTTAATATTTAAAAACAAACAGAGCAATACCAAAAACTGTTTCTCCTATGTGTACTACTTTAACTGGCCATTGTCTAAGTTACATACCTGCTGAGATTCTTGTAAAAGCAAAATCAATTCCATTCTCACAGAGGCAAGACCGCCACCATGGGACCCATGAAGTATGCAGTAACTCAGAAACATCCGCAAGAGGGACTGATATTTCAAAAGCCACTGTCTTTTTTCCTGAAAATTTTCTCTTAGTTGTTTCACTTTCGTTTGCTGAAGCACATCTTCAGCATCTCCATTTAATCCAAATTCATCTCCATTTTCACCAAATGCAGCCTCTAAGTCTTCACCATCTGAACAGTAGTCACAAGTCCTCTGAAGAGCTATCACCTCTTTTTCAAGCCAGTGGTAGAGCTGGTAACGCAATTTTCCACCATCTATTTCATACCCAGTAGATAATGTACGAAGTTCTACTGTGAGAATCTTTAAACATGCTCTAAATTTTAATTGAACTGCAATGATATCTTCTGATGGACTTAAAATGTCGTTTTCATCTAGTGTGCTGAGAGATTCTATGTAATTAGAACTTGTCTCATCTATTTTTTTCCCCATTTTCCTCTGTAAAGGTTTTAGTTCTTTCATTGAAATAGGGAGATCCTCATCTTCATCGTTATCACTGTCCCATTTTAATTCTAAAGAGTCATCCTGAAATACAACACTCGGTTGGCTCCAGTCAAAAGAAAGAGTGGAGTTTGACTGCTTCTCTGAGGAACCTTCTGAAGAAGATCCAAAACCATTCATTAGTGACTGTGACCAGTCAATAGCAGAAGACTTATCTTCCCTGGCATCCAACTTTAATGGAGAAGAAGGGGAACAGTCTTTACTAGTATCCAGGAAACTAGATGTTCTGCAAAAAGGTTTTGTTTTCTTGATGACTTTTGGCATCTTCGATAATACTTCCAAAGCTAACATAGGGCAGCCAGCTTTCAAATGAGCACTGGCTGTGGTAAAAAATAATCTTCTTTCACTTAAATTAATTGTTCCTGCCAGCCCACTTTTTCCTGTTAAACTCATGTGTGTGGACAAAACATCAGATGATCCAAAATGACGTCTTAGCAAAAGAGGATGTGTTCTTAGATAATTGTAAAAATTAAAAACTGCAGGATTACAGGGTGACATCATGACTTGATCTGAAAGAAAATTCATTCTATCAGCTAAGAAAAGTTCAAGACTTGTACCGCAGTCCTTTTTCTGGACCATGGCACTTTTATCTACCTGGTCTTTTGACCACCTTTTACTAAGACAACAAACTAATATACAGCAATGAATAGACAAGAACACATTTGTAAAGAAAGTGTTTTCACACGAAGGAAAAACAAAGGTTATACTGATTTCACACCTCTTCAATCAACAATATAAGATTATTTAAAATACCCACTTTCACATTCATAGTTATTATACTTCCCTCAACATTCCTTCCCAGTCTGCTCAGCTAAATCTTCCTCATCCTCTACTTTAGAATGTTAAGAGTGTCCTAGAGTTCAAGGTTTGACTTCTGTTCTATCTACCCTCCATGAGAAAACTCGAACAGTCCCATGGCTTCTAATATCATTGAGACATGGATAACCTGCCTTAACTATTTCAGGCCCAACTTTACCCTATAAATCTATACTGCTTTATTCACATGCCCAATTTACATTCTATTTCCATGCACACACTCTTGCCTCAAAGCCATTTTATTTAGTGAGCCTTTAGCATAAACAACTCTTGACCCAATTAGCTATACTGACCTTATAACACTCAGGTCTCTGCTCAGAGGTAACCTTACCAGAGAAGTCTTCTCTACCTAAAACAACACTCCCCCACACCAGCTCCTGGTCTTGCCCATATCGTTTATCTCAAGTTAAAAACCTAGAGGAGTTATTAAAATTGACTCTTATACCCTTCACATTCCATATCTAATCCTACCCAGTCTACCTGAGAATTATATTCCAAATCCAACCATTTTTCATTGCCTTTACTCCTATCATCCTGGTCCAAGTCCCAGTTACCTTTAAAAATTTTCTTCTAGAATACAGATTTAATTGGCTCTGAAAGTATGTGACTGTGTATTAATTCCAAATCAAAATACATTTTTGACATGAATATGAGTAGGCATAAAAATGTGACAAGAAAATGCATTTTCTTTCCTTCCTTCATCACACAGAAGCCAGTTTGGAAATCTTCAGCTCAGATGGCCAGGACACTTGAACAGTTAACTGAACATGGCTTTCTCACAAGTCTTTCACAGTAAGACTCATGATACATTTCCCGATTAAATGATGCCATGTAAATAGCCATGAATTAAAATCTTCACCAGTTAGTACTCCAAATGATATGACACCTATGATACCAGCTATCAGAACCAATTCAATTCCACCTATGGCAAAATATTTGAAAAACGCATATCATCATTTTTATATAATTTATACAAAGATTTCTATTTTATACTAACCTCCAAAAAAGCTTCATCAAATGGGATTTCCAAAACAAAAGGCAGAAATAGATCTCAAAATATTAATTCTAAAAAATTCTCTACTACACTCTCATAAAAAATTAACCATATCACTTAAGTCAGCTTTTACACTGAATATTTTTATTATAAAAATTATAAAACTGATTAGCAAATACACAAACTTCCACCTAAGAAAATCACCCTTACATCATTATTTTCTCCAGAATTAGACTCAAATGTTGATAACATTTATGTTCAATACATTGATTTTATAAAAGCAGAAAATCTTAAGTTCTTGGTTTTCAAAGGATTTTTCTGAAAAAAAAAAAAAAAAAAAAAGGAATCCTCCCACCTAAAAAACAAAACAAAACAAAAGAAACAGGGGCGCCTGGGTGGCTCAGCGGGTTAAAGCCTCTGCCTTCGGCTCAGGTCATGATCCCAGGGTCCTGGGATCAAGCCCCGCATCAGGCTCTCTGCTCAGCAGGGAGCCTGCTTCCCTTCCTCTCTCTCTGTCCGTCTCTCTGCCTACTTGTGATCTCTGTCTGTCAAAAAAAAAAAAAAAAAAAAAAATCTTAAAACAAACAAACAAAAGAAACACATACTTAGCTCGAAGTTCCCACCTAAACCTTAAAGTCTTAGTCCATGTTTTCAACTTGCTTTGTATTACCTTTAGCACCCAACAGTGTGCTCTGTACCCAGCAAATGCTAACATAACTTTTTATTATCAACATCTTAGAAATGCAGCTTACCATCATCCTCTCTGACAGGCTGCTTTATTAATGTTTCCAGAGCATCACTATAATCTTCCAAAATCCAATATGCCATACTCCGAAGAAAAGGATCATAATGCATATTTATGTTCAGTGAATTGAGTTCACTGACAGGAGAATCAATCCCCAAAACTTTTTTACGTAAAATAGATTTGTATGTTGCAGAGGTATCAAATTCAGACTCATAGAGTCTAGCTATTACAAGAGCCAACTGAATGTCATTCAGTTTCTCAAGACATACCTTCAAAAAAAGAACTCATGGTCATAAATAAGCAGGGACATCTTTCATTTTAAGATAAACTCAATTGACTAATAACTAGAATGAATAAAAGGCACTGTTATTATCTGAACTAAATGACCAAAATAGTAACAAATAAAACATACACTGCTTGCTTTAGCAAATCTACCTACTAGTACAAAATACCTACTTGCAAAAAGAATTAGCCTATAAAATTAAATAACCCTCAAGAGAGGAACATGACATTCAACTCAAATGACATTTTATTTCATCCCCCCCCCCTTTTTTTAAGAAAGAGAGACAAAGGGGAGAGAAGCAAAGGAAGAAGAAGAGAAAATCCTAAGCAGGCTTCACAGCTTGGAACCCCACTTGGCCTTCAATCTCATGACCCTGAGATCATGATCTGAGCCGAAATCAAGAGTGGGACGTGCTTTTTTTGAGAGAGAGGGAGAGAGCAACAGAGTACGAGCAGGGAGGAGGGGCAGAGGGAAAGGGAGAAGCAGACTTCCTGCTGAGCAGGGAGCCTGACTTGAGGTGGGACTCAAACCCAGGACCCTGGGATTATGACTTGAGCTGAAGGCAGATGCTTAACCAACTGAGCCACCCAAGCTCAATGTCAGTCCTAACATTTTGTTTCTTGAACTTTTACTCCTTCCCATCTGTCTCAGCAGACTATAGGGTTTTCTAATTAAAAAGCTGTTTCAAATCACTTGTATGAAACTCCGAGCAAAAGGGCAATTTGAGGGGTGCCCGGGTGGCTCAATCAAATGGCTGCCTTCAGCTCAGGTCATGATACTGGGGTCCTGGGACTGAGCCCTATGTTGGGCTCCTGCTCAGCAGGGAGTCTGATTCTTCTCCTTCTCCCTCTGCTCCTCCCCTCCACTCCTCTCATGCGTGCTCTCAGTCTCTCTCAAATAAATATATTTATATATTTCAAAAAGAGCAATGTGAGATAGGTTATACCTTAAATGTTTTAATTTTTTTAAGGCTTACTGAAAATAATCAGTTAAAAATATGCTAAAGGTTCAATCAACTAAGACAGAGCCAAATATAGAGTCACGTATGTTTAAACTGATAGAAAAAACTTTTTTCAACCTGTTCGTAAATATTCTTAAAAGTTAGATCAATTACCTCTACCAACCAATACAATGTGGTTAATCTTCATTCTGTATAAGTATCATTCAAGCTAAATGGCAAAATTTTAGAAGTCACTGTTAAATATACTAAGTACTTAGCCTTATGTAATTTCCAATATACTTAAATTGGAATTAAAAAATAAAAATCTGAGCCTACAGAAAGAGCTTGAAAGGATAATACTTTTTTAAAAAAAGTTTCATTACCTCAACTGCATCTCTGAGGCAACCAGCTAAAAGAAAAAATGCTGCAGAATGTTCAAATCTTTGTTTGCCTAACAAAGAAAAAGCATTCTTTAGAGCTGCTCTACGCCATCTCTCATCCTCAAAATTGTGTCCAAAAAACTGTGTCATCTTGGGGTCTCTTTGGGATCTATAAGGAAAAAGAAAATGTACGAAAATTTTGAAACACAATGTTCCCACAATTTTCACCAAAGTTACCCATTTAAATGCTAGGACTCCAAAGAAACACCTGCCAGTATATCAAGTACTATACATCTGCTTCTTTTCTGAGCAAAAGAGCACTTACAGTAAACATCTACTTCTTCATGTAAATCTCAGACATTACTGAAAACTTTCAAACTATAAAAAAAACTGCTTTAGCAGGACTTTAAGAAATTATGTCTAAATCCATGCAAAATACATAACTTGTATTAACTTGTATTACTTCACCATTTAAACTTCCTCAATCACCTTCACCCTCACTGCCCACCTGATGATGACTGGTAATCAAAACCTAAGGAATCTGTCCTCTCAAAACAATCCTAAAAGTTCAAGCCTCTTAGAAAACTGACTGGTGCCCATGATTTTCCCCCAAAGGTTGCTATTCATATGGAATCACCTAGAGCTGAATGCAATATACATGGTGAACTATTTTTGGTGATCATGTTTATCAAGTTTTGCTGAGAACTAGTAAAAGAAAAATTCCAAGTGATCCTAGCTCAAGAATGGGGTCAGGTCAGGGACCACTATAGGAGGGTAGTTTGGAGGGATGGCCCGGCCCATAAGCTTATAATAAGGCAGAAGGAGGATGCCTGTTCAAGACTCTACCAATTCATCTTCCCGACTCCAGATGCAAGTTTTTGGTTTAGTTCTTTGTTTATAGAAGCATCATGGAACATCCTCAAAGTAAACAAAAAAATGTTCTTCTGGACTGATAAACCTGAAAACAAACTAAAGTGATTCTTTTGCTATGAAAAAAACCTGGGCTTCTTTCCTATGAATCTCTCCTTAAATACAAAAATAACTAAGAATCTACAAAGAATCACACTTGACAAGAACAACAAATCTTTACTTTTCCTTCATACATTTACTTCTCATGAAGATTTCTCCATTTTGAAGCACAGTTTTCTCACCTACCTGTATAATCCCCAAATCACAGCTTTCTTTCTCATTGCAAGGTAAAAAATGGCAGCATCTAAAGGATCATTCTTTCTATAAAAGGCTGCTTTGGCTACCTACAGTTAGAAAATATTGGTCAGAATTTCACAGAAACAATTTTTAAATAAACAAAGTAATTTCTCTCACATTTAAGACTGGCACACATTATTTAATGTTCAATACATTTAGAAAATATATACACTAATGCATGGATGTATATACACACACAAACACATATTATACGCATACACAGACATACATATATTTTCTGTAATTTCTTTTTTTTTTTATTTTCTGTAATTTCAAAAGTAATTCATGGTGGCCTCCAAAGACACAGACAGATGGGAACACAGGACTATACTTTTCATTACAAGCTCTTCAGTACTATTTTATTTTTTCAAAGATGTGTATGCACTATATCGTAAAAACCAGACATATGCTACTACATAAGTGTGTCACCTAGCAATTTAAGAATTAGAATATAAACATTAAAAACCTGTATTAATGTGATATTTTGAAATATAACAGCTATTTAAAAGCATTTTACTGCTTCAGTTAAAAAAAAAAGGGAGAAACAAGAAGGAAATATGGAATGTCCTTTAAAGAAACACTCAGAATATACTTTTTAAAGATGTTTTAAAGATTTTATTTATTTAATTAAGGGGTGGAGAGAGAGAGCACAAGCAGGGGAAGCAGCAGAGGCAGAAGGAGAGGGAGGAGCAGGATTCCCACTGAGCAGGGAGCCCGATGCAGAGCTCGATCCTAGGACCCTGGGATCATGACCTGAGCCGGAGGCAGATGCTTAAACACCTGAGCCACCCAGGTGCCCCCAATTCATTTTTATACCGAAATAAAACACAACTTACCTTCTCTATACACTTGCGTAACGTGCGGCTATTCCGGACCCACCAGCCCACGCCCATGGCTCTCAGTTCAGACCAAGTGGGATCATCTCTCTGCATGGCTGGCAACATGTTCAGCAGCTCTTCTTCTGCTACTGAGTGGAATGCCCATGCAAAGTGACTGGTAGACAGACCTGAGGAAATGTCACCAATAGTGTTTATAAGAAACATAAGTGTTTTTATAATGATTATCAGAAATGTATGTTTCATATCTGCCATAAAAATGTCTAAACTTTTTATGAGATTCACAGAGTCACAATTAAGTAATTAAGGTTGGGGGGAATACGGGTTTTTTTTTTTCTTGCTTCTCCTAACAACTCTATCGCTTCATTGTTTTCTACAATAAGCACATATTTTCTATAATTAAAACATATTTTTTAAAAGATAAAAAATGCTGTATGGCAAATGCCACTGTGCTGATTATTTTTGTTCTCTAGCTATTACCCACGACCTTTCCTTAGAAAATGAGAAACATGGGGCGTCTGGGTGGCTCAGTGGGTTAAGCCACTGCCTTCGGCTCGGGTCATGATCCCAGGTCCTGGGTTCGAGCCCCGCATCGGGCTTTCTGCTCAGCAGGGAGTCTGCTTCCTCCTCTCTTTCTCTGCCTGCCTCTCTGCCTACTTGTGATTTCTCTCTGTCAAATAAATAAATAAAATCTTAAAAAAAAAAAAAGAAAATGAGAAACATGTAAAGCTTTAGTCTATGCTTAAATAATTGTTCTTCGTTGCTGACTCTTATTGTCCTTTGGTCAATGTTTATTTTTGTGGATTTAACTCTATAGAATTAAAAGAACATCAGGCAGATGGGACAGTGCACTGAACAGAACTTAAGACTATAGACTCTGGAATCAGAATGTATAAAATAAGCCCAGCTCCAACCCTAACTATAGAACTGTGGGCAAGTTACTTAGTCTCTTGATTCTTCAATTGCCTCATTTTTTTTTTTTTAGGATTTTATTTATTTATTTGACAGAGAGATCACAAGCAGGCAGAGAGGCAGGCAGAGAGAGAGGAGGAAGCAGGCTCCCTGCTGAGCTCGATCCCAGGACTCTGAGATCATGACCTGAGCCGAAGGCAGCAGCTTAACCCACTGAGCCACCCAGGCGCCCCTCAATTGCCTCATTTAAAAAGTGTGAGTAATCATGGTACTACCTTATTACATCGTTGTGAGGATTAAAATATTATAGTTAAAGACTTTAGAACAATACTGTACCTGGCACATAATAACTAGTAGGTCAGATACTTTTCTATTTAAATAGCATCATTAACACCAGCAATTCTCTCAACCTACTGATTGGTACATGCGTATTTCTTGTTGAGCTTCTAATTTATCTCTTCAGAGTATGTTCTGTTTAGTATTTCTAGGTGAGGTACATGCTTAATCAAAAGATATGGCTTTGACATATATGGACTCAACATTTAAACCAAGAAATACCCTGTTTTAAGTTACCTTAAATTTCAGTAGTATTTGTTACTTTGAGTCTTGACTAATTACATAAGACTATCTGAAAGGTTACTAGACTATATCTGAAATACATATTAATGTTAACAGTAGTTTTGGGGGTAAGTGAATTTTTACTTTCAGTGTTCTGTATTCTGTATGTAAGACAATTAGATACTGAATATATAGTATTTCTGTAACAAAAATGTTACCCAATTTTGGATAAAAAACTGAACTTCAATAAATGTCAAAGAGGAGAAAGAAGATAACCTAAAGAAGTTAAAGAGAATAAAACAGTATTAATTGGTCTTTAATTAAAGTATGATGCATTTGAATATGCAACTCAGAATATCCAATTGCCCAATATCTACTTCTTTATTAGCTCTTTCTAGCTACCAAAAAAATTCCAGTATTTAAAGCAAAGAAAATGATGTGGAAATAAATGCTTTTAGAAGTAAGTTAAGAAAACGGAGAATGTGTCAAATTTGTCATTGTTATCACATCTGGGCAAAAACAAACAAATGCGCTCCGGTCTCTCTACTTTTACTCCCATTTCTTTTAGTAGATTACTACTAAAATCACCTTGGTGAAGAAGCTGAGCTCGGTAAGCTGGAAGGGAAGTTGTAAGGAAAGTATGAAGTCGAACAGCCAAAAGAAATTTTAGACCACATTCATCAAGAGTTTCTCCACCTATAAAAAACAAAACAAAACAAAACAAAAAGTATCTATTTATTTGTATTTATAAGAAAACAAGCTGATTAGCAAAATCCAAGTAAATGTTAATAAGATCTGATCTTATTTAAATCAAAATATGACAAAAGTTTTAAAAAGTTTAACCTTCACTATGGAGTATGTTAAAGTATTTTCCGTGTTGATTCAGGTCCTAGACCCATCCCAATAATCTGCTGCTAATATGCGAAAGAAGAGTTGTGTACGTTCCTTTCAAGCATAGTTCAAGGGATGCATCTTACCGTCCAATGCACAAGGCCGGACTTGTTAATTTCAGATCATACTGAGATGTGATGGAAATTCTACATTCAATTTTTTTATATATGTATGTAACTCAGGAGATTAAAAAGAAAAAAAAATGCTCTCTGGGTGAGGAAAAGACCAATTTTAATATACCTGTTTTTGCTATTCTAGGTAGAAGTATACATTAGTGCTAATTTAAAAAAACCTTCAATATTTTATAAACCAAATTAATAGTGATTACAACATGAGAAAAAGTAAAGCAGAAAGCACCTTTAATTTTCAGGTATCTAAACTGATTAGTTAATAAGAATGCTAAATTTTGCCAAACTCCAAAGGATTCAGTTGGATCTTTAATATTATTGAGCAATTAAGTAAAAATGGCTGGCATAATGAATCTTTGCATACTTTCTCAAAGTACTATGATTTCTGGGATAAACAGCATATATTAAAGTTAAAACTATCGAGGAGGGAACAACAATGATTTAAAAAAAAAACCTTCCTGGGCGTAATTTTTATAAACATTCCTTAGGATTATTTTCTGTGTAAATAAGTAAACATATTCAGTTTCGCCTCCAATCCTGTGCCCAATTTAGTTTTACCTTGGCTTCTGTCTCTGCTCTCCCCGATATCGGTGCTGGTAGTAGCAATTGTATCTGCTAAGGCCATTAGAGACATCTGCTCCATCCGGCTGAGTCCTGGTAAACTGGAATGAAGTAAGTGGCCAGAAAGAACCTGAGCATGCTCAGGACCAAAGTAAGTTGGACTGTACTGTGAAAGGTCAATGACCCTGGGCTTGGCATTTTCCTCATCTGTCTCTAACACCTGATGATCCGTCATTAAAGTTGGGATCTGAAAAAGCTCATCATAACTTTCTTTTGACAACTGGTTTGAGTTATTTAAGGTATTCTGCTTACTAGACTTCTCTAAAGATGAGTAGCAGCTATCATCGTCTGCCGCAAGTAAGGCATATAAGGGAAGTGGAGGGACAGAATCTATTTCTGTGTAATCCATATTTTCACTTTTGTTGAAAGCCTGGGGGTCTCTGGTAGTGCTCCCACTAGCACTGATAGTGAGAGACCTAAGGCGGCGCTCGTGATTGGATTCAGCTTCATTCAGTGCCACAACCTCCCCAGCAATGCACTTGACAAGGTGCGACAAGATGGCTTTTGCTCTCCGAACTTTGCCAAGGTCCATGAGTTCCAAAAGCTGCAAGGGATGGTACTGAGGTAAAGTTGGGGAAAGAACATGAGCTGCTTCGAAAAGACCTGAATCTTCTGTATCCACAGATGGATCGAAGGCAGTTTTCTTTCCACAGATTTTCTGTGCAAGACTGGTCATGGATCGAGTCAGGGTTTTCTTTGGAGGATGTAATCCAGAACTCGATGAGTTGCTCTGTTTTATTAAACTTATTAGAGATGGAGTGCTCCCATTGTATGAATCTGCTGTAACAGGTTCCTGTTTAGAAGACGGCTGCCACTGGGAATATACATGCATTTCACAATCCATTCCTACCACAAGGATGCCATCCCGGACCCATGATAAAGAAACAGGAAAAGGTGGAGAGCCTTCCACAGAAGAAACCAAGTCCATACTTCTTAAGAGGACAAATTTAGAAAGAGGCACAGCTTTAGTGCTTTCCCAGAGAGGAAAGGCTAGGCTTTCCTTACCAGCCTGTTCTTGTACCTTGCCAGCCAGGGGTCCATACATAAAAAGTTTTGATCCAATTCCTACAGTGAGGATATGAGAACCATCTTCTCTAGACATCCAATCTAAGTGAACTAAATGCTTTGTGTTTGATGTGATACTCTCTTTACTGGATAAATATACCTCTTGTTTATTATAAGCCACTAAATTGCTATCAATACTAATACCAGAATCTAACACTGTATTCAATTCATCTAAATGAATCGTCTGTTCGAGGACCCAACATGAACCTCCTGTAGACTCACATTCAAAAATACTGACATGCATCAGGAAGTCCTGAGAAGACCTACTGTTAGTTGCAAGCTGCTTATACGCTACTGCTAACCGATTTGTATGTGCACAGCTAACTTCTACAGGCCTACCAGGGACGGTTATACTGCTATTGCTATGAAGTCCATCTTCGATAAGTAATGGCCATTCTTCCCAAACGTATACCAGATCCACTTTTCCATTCTTTGATGTGTCAGATTCTCCATCTGTTACTCTGCATCTCCAGAATCTTACTTTCTCATCTGAACATGAAGTTGCCAATAAATAAGGAGCACTGCACATAGGATATATGGAAGAAGAACTCAGATGTCCTAAAATAAAAATAATCAATTAACAAAATGTCAAATTTGGTTAAATATTTCTGTTTTCATGCACCAAAGGTTTTAGTCTTTGTATAAACTACTGTTAACAAGACAGTGAACATTTAGTGTAAGAGTCAATAAGATCAGTAAAAAGCTTTTAATGACATCAAAAAGGTATACAAAAAGGGAAATATTATCAAAATCTAGAGCTGAAAGAGAACTCTGAGGTAAATTCAATTTCTACATTTTACAGGTAAGGACCCTTAACCAAATGTGTGTAGTATCTTACGCCAAACAGCTAGAATACAACAGAATCAGAAAACCTGAATTCTAGTCCTGATTCTCAGAAGTACTATTTTCTCCCAATTTTTAATCATCCAATTCTTATAAATTGCATTTTAAAGATATCAATACATTTTAAAACTGTGTCAACATTTATTGGCTCCTCTTCAGTATTTTTACCATTTTGTGCATAGCCCATGCTTACCTAAGTACTAAAAGGGCCCTCCATAACTGAGGGGTATTTGATACTACTGATGCTGACAAGATTCCTAAGTGGGACAAAACATTTGGGTCCTTAATGTAATTACATACTCTTAATTTCCCAAACCATCGGCAAGCTTTTTCTTTAAGATAGTAGTGACTATTTTAGGCTTTGCTAGCTATAGAGTTTCTGCTGCAACTACTCACCCTGCCAGTCTAGAGGAAAAATAGGTATACCCAAAAGTCAACCATAGGTATGGCAAGGTTCAAGCAAATATATTTACAAAACAGGTACATGGCCCATAGCCTGCCAACCCCTGTTCTAAAATAATAAAATATAAACTACTAATTATAAGATATGTAGGACATTTATTGTACTTTGAAAGCATTTCAACAATTTTTTTTTAACTCCTCAAGGAGTATAGCAGTGTTGCAGAAGGACACAATTAGCATTGTTCATTGGGATCTCTGAGTTGAAGAGACTAGCTTACCTTGCAAAGAGTCCTGATTAAAAAAAAATAAAAAACAATCTTAAGACTAGCATTTACTGTATGCTGTTTTTGCCAAACAAAACGAATTTCTTATCTTTCCCTAGAAATCCTCTTCTTCTGCCAAACTCAACTTGGGCCAAAGTTAAATAAGAGGACTGTTTCTAGAAATATTTTTCTTACATTTGCCATATGTTTTAACTGGAGTTCAGCAGTGAAGATCATACTCTTTGGCTAAGGGAACAGCTCTTAAAATTGTGTCAATGCAAAAACATCATTCTTTTTCAAACTTTAACTTTCCTTGCACTGGTGCCTCTTTTAGTAAAATATACAGGGATGCAGAATTAAAAGTTATCAGAACACTGTTAATACCCCAAGTCCTGCCAACTTCACCAATTAAAAAAGATTAAGTACCTGATAACATGGCACTGAAAAGCACTCAACGTCATCAGTCCAAAAAATGACAGAGAAGTAGAAAAAAACAAAAATGCACACTCTGACTAGAAAAAAACAAAGAATTGAGTGATAAAAAGATGGATTTTGTGTTGGTTTTCTTGATACCCTAAAACTGTGGTTTGTGATCTACTCTGTGCAATCAGAGTCATGTGGGACCCTTGTTAAAACAGCCTGGTAGGTATACATACCCCAGAGTCTGTGATTCAGTAAATCCTAGGGGTAGCCCAAGAATTTTTATTTCTAAGAAGGTGCCACATGGGGATCTGATGCTGATGCTGCCAGTCTGGGGATCATATTTTGAGAACTATTGCCCTAGGATAAAGATGATAAATATATACCAGGACCCACGCACTTCGAATCCTTTAAAGACACAGTTCCAGGCAGTTACTACCAATATTATCAAAGTTGCCAAATAAGGCACAACCTCATTACTATCTCTGCCCAGGAAACTCTGGGTTTTTCTTCATAAAGGCATCATGGAAATTTGTCTTGGAAATCAATACTTAAGATTACAACTGGCTGACAAATGTCAGAATAATCTGAAAACATAATGAGAATTTATTTAAGTTTTCAATGTAGGGTACTTAAAATAGTGTTTCCATTTCTGCTTCCATATAGATTTACAAACAGAAGTTGTGCCCCTTTTTAAATACCTTTAAATATTCAAGGATTATCAAGTTTGATTAGTCTCTTTTCACAAACTTTACTAACCTGCTGATGGCTTAACACTTATTATTTCAACTCCTTCTGGCAAATTCATCTCTTGGCTATAAACCATTTCTGAAGTCAGAGTCAACTTGCTAGTACTCTGGAGATTTGCTCTGCAAGCCTGATACTTCTGTGAAAAAGGAGATACGATCTTCTCTGGAGAAGAAGAATAATGTTCTTCTGGCTGCCAAACTGCTTCAGATATTTTTGTATCTACTTTTTCATCTATAAAACATAAGAAAAGAACCAAAAACCGGGGGTGGGGGGAACCCTGTAAGTATTAAAACAGCTATATTTTATAATCCCAAAGCCTTATAAAAAAAATATTAATAGGATTCTTTATGGAAAGAAAATCAGAGAATCCATTTGCTTTTTTCATTAACTGAATAAAACTACAATTAGTTTCACTCAATAAAAACAGGTTTAGGGGGCCTGGGTGGCTCAGTTCGTTAAGCAGCTGCCTTCGGCTCAGGTCGTGATCCTGGGGTCCTGGGATTGAGCCCTGCTTGGGGCTCCCTGCTCAGAGGGAGTCTGCTTCTCACTCTCCCTCTGCCTGCTGGTCTGCCTACTTGTACTTTCTCCCTCTCAAATAAATAAATAGAATCTTTAAAAAAAAAAAAAAAGAAAGAAAGGAAGAAAGAAAGAAAAGAATATGTATTAAAAAAATGTACTGAACTATCTACTCATACATAATTTATTCATTTAAGCCTACTTAAAGATCCAGATATTTAGAAAAAAAAAAAAAAAGGACTCACCCAATGAGACAGGAATGGACTGTAAATGTAAATTCCACATGTGTAGCAATGAACGGTTGTCTTGGGTACACTCTATCACAATTAGGTAGAATTTCTCAGAAAATCCATTAGGTGAGCTACCTGTTGGTATTAATATTTTTCACTATTAACATGGATACATGAGATAACTTATTAACTATGCCAAGTTAAAATAAATGAATTAAAAAAAAAACCTCTTACCTAAAATTCTATATACAAAGCAGCATTATGGAATGCAATCAACTTTCTGATCACATGAATTTGTGTTAAATTAAAACTTTAACAATTAAAATATATGTTATACTTTTCACTTCTGAATTGTCAGGCTTAAAAACAGTCACATATCATAGTAATCACTATCATGTTATTCACATAGGTTAGACCATAAAGAAATTTCTGAACAGGTGGGAACTATGTGACAGATACTTTATTTTTTTTAGATACTTTAAATCAACATATCATGATTAAAATTGTATTGCCAAACATATTTCAAAGTAAATAACTTCCATAATGGAATGACCTATTAATGAAGTTTATCTAAGAACCAAAATAAAAGTATTCATCATTCACCCATTAAGAATTTTTCTTAGTCAAAACTGCATGATTTAAGCAGCACACAAGCTGCTCAAAATAAAACAACTGCATCTAAAATATAAAATCAGTGACTCATTATTGACTGGAAAAAAATTAACTTGGTTTAATGATGGACTTTAATCCAAGTTTTCTTAATTATAAACTAATCTTCACTACGTACAAAATTATGTGAAGAAAAAGTAAAAAACCATATAAATCATAGAATATTTAAAAATCAGAAAAATAACCACAAATATCTTAAGTTATATTGTGTTAAGAAACTAAATGAAAAGGTAACCCTGGTAATGGGTTCTGGGTGAGTTAGACACTTAAATTCCAAGAATTAAGAGGAAGGATAAGGGATTACAACTAAAAAAAAAAAGATCAGAGATCAACTACTTCTGATAATTTTACTAACAAGAAAGACTGTCCTAATAACAAATATATCTGTGAAGCATTTCTTCGGTTCTTGATATTAGAACAAAGTAAGATGAACATGTTATATTTTGTGGGTGTTTTCTGGAAAACTGTGATAATCAAGATAATAGTTTTTTAGTAAATGTAAGAATTTCCAGAATATTTTAAGAAAAACTAGGGAAAATATCCATTTTTAAAGAGAAAAAAATAAATTAAAAAATGAAGAATCCTAGAAAAGAAAATGCTAGAATAGATTTAAGATCACAAAAAAACTCCACCTAAAGCATAAGAGAGTAACTTCTTTAAAAAATACCTCGAAGAGACGTGAGTTAACAATATTAATGCTAATATTTTGATATAAAAAATGAAAAATAAAGAATATTTTGTTGATATAAATAGCCCTTTATTTTGTACCTGACATCTTTATTTTCCATTTTCAGTATCTTTCCATTATTATATTCAGAGCTTACCAAAGCACTGTGTTTTGCACAGTTCACAAATTCTCAGGGAAAAGGACAGTGAAAACAGTGGTAAGAAATTAAACATTGTACATAACAGTGCAAACTCAAAGGAAAAGAAAAATAGAAAAATGTGGAATTAAGAAACAGTGTACAAGAAATCTAAGAAAAATAACCTGGAACAAATACAGAATGAAATTAGTATTATGTGGGGCTTAATAACAGACTTTTAAAAACACCAGGCAAAAACTGTATGGTTCATTTATAAGGAAAGTAATTTCTCAGTTTGCTTTGGCTCTATAATTAAAACTAATGACCAAGAGGTTTAAGCTTTATTTTGCTCTGTTTTCCTCTATACAAAATAACAGTTAATTTTTAGTGGAGGAGGTTAATTTTTTTAAATGCTTAACTATTAACTATAACTATTAACTATTAATACTATAAGTATTAATTAAAACACTTTGTCTTTAAATTATAACTTGAAGCTTTAAGTTACTGCTTTAAATTGTCGATTTCTAAAAGGTCAGGTATCCATATTATCCAAACTGCTAGTGCAGGACTGTATCGATGCAAAGCATACTCATATGCTATTAATAAAAAATCTCTATTATGTTTTTTAAAAAATATAACTGACAAACTCCTTTAATTTTTTCAAGTTTTTTTTCCTGGTTTAAGAATACAAAACAACTGGGTGACTGGGTGGCTTAGTCAGTTGTGTGTCTGCCTTCAGCTCAGGTCATGGACTCAGGGTCCAGGGATAGAGTTCTGTATTAGGCTCCCTGCTTCTCCCTCTCCCTCAACCACTCTCCCTGTTCATGCTCTCTCTCTCCTGCTCCCCCTCTCTCTCAAATACATAAATAAATAAATAAAAATCTTAAAAAAAAAAAAGAATAAAAGACTACTGGGTATTTATATGGTAAATAACATCACAAACCTAATAGGAAAATTTTAAGTTCACATAGGTGATATGAAACATTATATCAACTGATCTTTATTTACTGTTTAATGTACTCCACATAATATTTCTCATTACATTAAAAAAAACTATTCTTTACCTGCATCAGATAATATTCTGTCTTTCCCCAGACCTTTCTTCTCAAGGTTATTCAAAATGAAATCTTCTTGAAAAACATGAAGCAGCTGGGTTCTTCTGCCTTGCTGAATGTAAATAAAGACCAACATAAGTTGACATATATGTTATTTCCCAAGGCTGAGTGGCCAGAAAAATAGTACTTACAAGTCTGGTAATAGGATCTAATGCAATAATGCATCCTGGCCTGGCTGTTGACTGTTGACTTACGATGTTAAACACTTCTCCAACATATTTCTGTTTAAAAAAAAAAACATTTTATTAAACAATTAAATTCAAAAATAATTAATAAATAAATTAAATTTCAGTCATAGTAGGTAAATAATAAGTAAGTTCAAGTTGGGCTAAATAAATTTACAAGTTGCTTTCATTATAAACACTCTAGGATTTTACCTTACTATTCATCACAGAGGAATGAGTAAGAGTTATGGGTCAGTCAACGCAAAGAAGAACAAAAGTAATGCATGATAAGGGGGAAGAACATTTTACATCTATAAATGTAAAAGACTACCTTCATTGTCACAGAAATGTTCTAAGCATCAATGTTTTCTAGGCATTAATTTTGAGGTGAGAAAGATGGAACTAAAGAAACATGTTGCTATACTATTTATGTATGTGGGTTTCTCAAGCTATATATATATCCTGACTGCTCTAGTCAAGGTCACACTGTTAAATTGGATCTTCATCACACTTTATCTATGAGCAGCATTTGATTCTAGCGATCACTCCCTTCTTGAAATAACTGTCCTCACTTGGCTTCCACTATATGACACATTCACCATACTTTCAACAATGGGATGCCCCAGAGTTCAATCCTATCACTTCTACTGTCCTTCCGTGATCTCAGCTCCACTCAGCTCCAATCAGCTTCACACCTTTAAATTCATATACTGACAACTAGTTATTTTACACCTTCAGCTCAGACCTCCCTCTAAAACTACATCTAGTATACTACACCTCTTGGATGTCAAATAGTCATCTCAAAATTAACATGTTCAAGACCAGACTCTCAAATCTACCTGCTCCTCAGAATCAGCCTCTTAGACACTCTTCTCAACTCAACTCAGAGTTATTCTATTCTTCCTTGTGCTCACCAACATAAGCCATCATTCTCTTTTTCTCATACAAGCCCCACATTCAGTCCAATCCTGCCTATTCAATGTTCAAATCACATTGAGATTTGACCAATTTTTATCATCTTTACCACTACCACTTGCTACCATTCTATGCCCCTTTGATTCTCTCCCAGACTACTGTAAAGACTCCTGCATTGGCCTCTTTGATGCCACTTCTGCTCCCCATGTCTGATTTATACAGCAGCCAGAGAGCTCCTTTCTTTTTTGTTTTTTTTTTTTTTAGAAAATTTTATTTATTTATTTGACAGAGATCACAAGTAGGCAGAGAGAGAAAGAGAGAGGAGGAAGCAGGTTCTCCGCTGAGCAGAGAGCCCAACACGGGACCTGATTCCAGGACCCTGAGATCATGACCTGAGCTGAAGGCAGAGGCTTAACCACTGAACCACCCAGGCGCCCCAGAGAGATCCTTTCAAAATCCAAGTGAGATCGTATCAATCGGTCATTGTCAATGGTTTCTATGTAATTCACAGTAAAAACCAAAGTTACCACAAAGGCCCAGAAGGGCTTGTAAGATCTGGCTAGGCTAATTTTTTAACTTTATCCCTGACTACTCCCCACCTCACTTACTCTGCCCCAGCCACAATGTCCTCCTCGTTGCTCCTTTACACAGCAAACATGCCTTGACCTCAGGATTTTTACCCTGGCTGTTTCTCTTCCTAAAATATTCTTCCTCTAAATATCCACATCCATATCTCCTGCAGGTCCTTACTCAAATGGTACCCTTTCTGTGACCAGTAACTTACTTGGCATTCCCTTGTGCAACATGGTTTCTCTCTATAACATTTATTAATATATTTTTGCCTTTTTTCCTATACCCCTTTCACTAGAATGTAATCTCAGATTTTTGTCTGTTCTCTTCACATCTAAATTCCCAGCACTTAAATAATACCTGAAAAAACAGAAGGCCCTCAATAAATATATGTGTTTCTAGTAAAACACTGTTATATGTGTTTTGAAAAACCTTGCATTCTGAAAAACCACACATTAAAAATAACTCAGGAAAAAGACAGGATGGGACCAAGACCACTAACACCTGTGCAGCTGGATAACAAGCACATTAACAAAAACATTAACTGGTAGCTGAGGAGATGGCTTGAATCCCCTAATCAAGAAGCTCAGTACAGCTGAAGGTTACCTCAAGGGTTATTTAAATGTAGATACTAGCTTGGTGGAGGCGCTAAGACAGTGCAGACGGTGGTTGCTATTAGCTGTGCAGAGGAAGAAGTACCACCTGTCACAAGATAAAGTCTCTGCGATGATGTTGGAAGGACTCCTAACTGTACTGCAAACAAGCTGAGAGTTTTTTCTTTCCTGGTTAAGATTAAAATTCTACTGCTGTTACTCCCGCTCCCACTGCCTTGAAAAAAACTGCAGACAAACCAACGTAACTTCCACATTTATTCTGCCAGTAGTCCTCATTTATCTCTGAGCAAAGAAGCATTAGAGAGACACATATTGTATGACACTAGACTCTATTTTTGGAATGAATGAAAGAAACGGTTTCTTTTTAAAGAAGCTGAGAATTGCTATAATGGTACATTGCAAATATGAAAAAAAATAAAGTAACCAGAAAATATACATCTATTTATCACAAATGATATGTCACAATTCTAGAACATGCCTAAAAAGTATAAATTAAGTATCTAGAAACCTCATACTATACACTTACTTTTAAAAGCCATTTACTTACAGAAATTTCAGGATTGGAAAGCTCATACAGGAGTTTCTTGGCATCAATAACAGCTTCATATAATCTCAGATATTGTCCATCACTTGCTACAAAGCATGCACTAGGAGAGTTGCAGTATGCACCTAGGAAGTATTCACAAACATTTAAAATTTAACCCTGAAACGATGTCAGAAAATCTAAATTTCTTAAAATAAAACCAGAAAGCTTACCTAGACAGTAACTGGGTATAAGAGTGGGGAGCCATGCCACATTGGAAAATGCAGAAACATGTAGAGAATTAATCCGGGCAAGCTCAGAAACACCTCCAGAAAAAGACAAAGGCCCGACCGGATCAACCCTCCAAAGAATAAGCTCGCTATAAACTGCATTGGGATCCTGAAATGTCACGTCAGCGCTGTTTTTACTCTGTTGTGCCAAAGAACATTCTTCAGTATTTACAGGATCACAAGGCTGCTTTTGGTTATCAACATCTGGCGTCCTTAGTGCATTGTGGTGTGACGTTGTCAGCAATAAAGGTAATACTGAGTGGCAAGCTAAATCATTAAGATGAAAGCGATGACCACAATATCTAGATTTGTGAGAAATACTGAGAACTGTAGAAAAGGCAGATTCTTCAGCAAAACTGACCAGCCACTGATTCAGAGAGCCATCAGCATGCTTTGATATCATCATAACATTAGGAGTGAAAATACTTAATTTTAAACTATTAGTTGATTTACTGTGGCCGGAAGAGATAAGCATTGACGTAGACCGCGTGAGGCTAGAAGGTTTTTGTTTCCCTTGCTGAATAGCCAAGTCAACATTCTTGGTGCAGGCGTACATCACTATGCTTTTACAGAGAGAGTTCGCATCACCTGTGGGAAAAGCTACAGGAATTCTGGAAACAAAGGACACCTAGAATTAAAAAAGTAAGTATCAGAACATATGATATAACACGATGAAGTATCACAAAACAGGACCCACATTTAACAAACAGCAGCTCTCCTGAGATCATAATAGTACCTGGACTTGACGAAACATACCAGGCTGGTATTCGTCCAGCCAATCCACATGCCAAACTAGCAAGGAGCCATCCATGGGATGAATACTGAATAGCATGTCTGCATTTTTACTCCATTCAGACAGAAGTACTTCAATCTGATGATCGATGGCAGCTGATGGTAAGGGTACAAAACCTGAATTGGGTACCATTTTATCACTGCCCAATTCCTTCTTTTCATGATTTATTTTCAGATCATCCACACCATCATCCATTTCTGTAAGCAAAAAAATTCATGAGCCAAGTAAATACAAGCTGCTAAGAAAGATCTTTGTAAACGCATGCAAGATGAAAAACACAATAACACTTAAATAAATAAGAAATTGGCTCCCTTTTAAAAATAACTCTGCTCCAGGGAGATAAGGCCACTGGAGTTAACTCAGCAGTCAGAAGGCCTGTAGGATTGAGTCAGTGGATTAACAATAGAGGACTAATACTGGACTAGAGAATAATAGTTAAACTTGCTGTACCACAATTTACTCAGAAGACCTTAGATTTTCTCAGTGAAGAAGGCAGAATGGGGTCTATAATTCTGGGGTGAATTATTCAAATATATTATTCGAGTGTAATTTGTACTCTCTTCATAATATTGGATTTTTTAAAACCTGAGTTGGCTACATTAGAGATGCTCTGGGCATATGCACTTATAACTGATATGACACTCTTAAGAAACTATTTTAAAGGAATACATTTATAGTGTCCAATTTCCAGGTTTCTGTCAATACATAGGTAATTTTTAATAAGCTCCTAGTAATGTCAATGTTCCTAGGCCACAGATAGTCCTTTAAGTAGCAAGGCCTAGGGGCTAACAGAAGCATAAGCATGGAGAACCCCAAGCCTATATCATCCTATAAAAGAAGGCCACCAGGAAGAGCAATACCAACATTGGACTATTTACCGAGCTACTTCAAAGTTGTATTAACCCATTGCAATTTTGAATGTCTGAAGCTAATAGCTTATGTTACCCCAATATAAAACTCTTAGCTATTGTCAACAAAACATTTTTTTTTATCCTTCTTAAAGCTTTACCTTCATCAGATTTTACATCTGCCTGATTAGAGTCTTCTACACTGGCCTCAGAAGACGGTTGCTCAAAACTTTTTCTAAGTTGCTGTAAAAAGACTTCCATGGACAAAGTAAAATGCAACTCTTTATTGTTCAGCCAATGTACCACAAAAGGCCCACTCTTCTCATTTTCACTTAGACTTAGAGATGTGATAGAAGGAAGAAGTGGAATGTCTGTAAAGAACAACAACAAAACACATACACACAATTTATATGTCTATCATTCCAGCATACATAACATTCACATCTTCTATTTCTACTATGTTACACTTATCTTTAAACCTCTGTACTAGATTTTAAATAAAACTCCCAAAATAATGTTTGCCATGATTATTATTAATGATAAAAGCTTTAAAAATGGTAGATTTAACATAACTATTATAAAGGAAAACAATTACATATTTCAGTTCACAGATCATATTTATATATACATACAGGTATTTTCTTTAGTTCAAAAAATACTCTCATTAAGAAATAAATCTATAGGGATGCCTGGGTGGCTCAGTCGGTTAAGCCTCTGCCTTTGGCTCAGGTCATGATTCCAGGGTCCGAGCATTGAGTCCTGTATTGGGCTCCCTGCTCAGTGGGGTGCCTGCTCCTCCCTCTGCCCACTGCTCCCCCCACTTGTGTTCTCTCTGACAAATAAATAAATAAAATCTTTAAAAAAAGAAAGAAATCTATAATCTGTAGACATGTTAAGAGGGAAGTCTCCTTACAAATTTCTCTAAGAAAAATGTCATCATTATGTCAAAGGAATAAGTGGCTTATTTATCTCAATTTTTTTAAAGAAAGATTTTATTTACTTACTTGACAGAGAGATCATAAGTAGGCAGGCAGAAAGAGAGAAAGAAGCAGGCTCCCTGTTGAGCCATCAGGTGCCCCTCATTTATCTCAATTTTAACAACTTTTTAACTTAAGTTTTTAAATGACCTACCTAACTCTAAGCTAGATAATGCCAATTTATTAGCATCAAGATTCACATTGGAAAGCGGAAACTGAGATCCCCATCTTACATTCAAGGAAGGCATTCAAGACAAAACAGGTTAAAAAAAAAAAAATTCTTTCTTGGTATTATTTTTCACTTAATTGCTGAATTAAGTATACTGAAGTACAAATTCAGAGTAAATTGTGACAAATTATAATCCCTGATTAATAGAGAGGTGAAGAAAAGTTTATCTATCATATTAAATCAAATAGAAACTAGATCATGCTGGAATCTGCAGACAGTAAAGGCTAAAATGGATTCAGAGAAGGAAACTATTTTCCACAAATTTACTGATTTGTTTAAAGGAGAAGAAAAATAATTTGACTTAATTACCTGTTCAAACAGTGTATCAATTGTTAGATACCAGTGAAAAACAGTATTATAGGAGATGAATTATAAAGGAAAGGATAAAAGAACCTTTCTCCTACTCCTGTTGGAGGCAAGTTCTAAGAGTTGATAGATCTATCCAATCCAATCTAAGAGCTCTGTTTATAAATGCACATTCATTACTATATTACTTGATTTGTATTTATCTACCCCTTTCTTAATGACAGGCTTCATGAGAGCAAGGATCACACTCGTTTCCAACACTATACCTTCAGTTCCTATCACTATCTATAGCTGCTATTTGGCACAGACCAAACACTCAGGAAAAGTCTTGAGGGACTGTATTGCCAATCCTATTATGCTTAGGTGGATATACATTAGTGCCAGGGAATCAAAGAGTGTCCTCAAGAATCCTATTCAGTATGATTTTCTGATTTTCAAGTGACAATCAACACAAAAAAGATCAGCAATGCCTCTATGAGACCAAAGGCCTAGGTGTTAAATACACAAGGAGAGACCAGGTTAATGCAGGCTTTCAACAGCAGCACTCATAAAAGGGACCTTATATTTCTCCTATCTCCTGACCTCAAAGAATTTTATTGAAGCCATTTTTTTTTATGACAGATCTTCAGGGAAAGGGTATAAGAATTATAATTAAAAGAAAATGTTCTTACAAGCTCCCCTCCTCTATTTCTATTGATGGGCAAATAAGTGAAGCTCTATCTGAAAGTTTGGCCTTGAACAAGAAACATAGCATCCAGAAAGGTCATTCCAAAAGGTCTAATTTAGGGAAAGGAGATCTCCATAGTGTCTAATTTAGCTGCTTATAATATTATTCTGCTTTGGTTCATTCTACATATATGGATTTTCCTTAAGGTCTTAATACCTAAAGAAAGGTTTTAGAGTTTTCCTTATTGGAAGGTTGTCAAGGAGATGCTACATTGGAACTCGGGGCTTATTTTTCTGTAACCCCTCAGCCTTTTCCATTAAAGGTAAGAATCCAAGCTTTCTCTATTCTCAAAATGTTGTCCTTTATTCAGAAAAGACTTTCACAACAACTCCAGTAGACTCAGAACTGCCTTTGGGTATTACAAGCACTGCCAATGTATGTTTTTTGACAAAGGTAAGGGTATTTCCCAAGCCTATATAAAGTTTTACTAAAAATAATTCAATATCGTCCTTTTATTTGCTTGGCTCATGGATTCTTTTAGAGCTGGGACTCTTGTTAACCAAATAAAAGCTAAGAAAATTGGCAAATACTCTATTCTCAGTGGAAGTATCTCTACCCTTAACTTACCAGAACATTTCTTTGATTCAGGTAACTAACGAACCACATTTATTGCGATGTTTCCTTAAGGAATGGAATAGTACTGCAAATCCAGGGGGACAAACCATAAGAGACTCTTAACCACAGGAAAACAAACTGAGGGTTGCTGGAAGGGAGAAGAGTTGGGGGATGGGATAACTGGGTGATGGATATTAAGGAGGACACTTGATGTAATGAGAACTGAGTATTATATGAGACTGATTAATCGCTGAACTCTACCTCTGAAACTAATAATACACTCTAGGTTAATCAACTGAATTTAAATAATAAAAAAATTTAAAAATAAAGAGATGGAATATTTTTAAAAAAAGAATATAGGTTATGCTATTCTATGCATAAGAATATCTCCAAAATATGCAAAAATTAAATAGTGGTTATCTACAGGGGAGAAGGACTGGGGGGGGCAGAGGTAAAAGAGGCTTTTACTTTCCACTTTCTGTACAGATGGTATTTATTATGTGCAAATAATGTTTTTAATCTTTTCCCAGTAATATGCTAAGGTTCCTCTTTAAATGCTCCAACTTTGACCAGTTGCTTTTTAAACTCACAGAAAACATTTACTGAAAGATGAACATTTTAAATCTTCAAATTCATAGATAGATCCAGATATCCTAGATTTTTAAAAATCTAATAGTACATACTTGACTACTGAGGTAAGTTTCTTAACTCTTTCAGTTATAACTTCTACATATTTCTGTCCTACTTCCAGAAGATTACTTAAGACTAAGCATTAAACGTGTTTTATTGTTTTGTTTTATTTTTTAAGATTTTATTTATTTATTTGCCAGAGAGAGAGAGAGACCAATCAGGGGGAGAGGCAGACAGAGGGAGAAGCAGGCTCCTCACTGAGCAGGGAGCCCGATTGGGACTCCATCCTAGAACCCTGGGATCATGACCTGAGCCAAAGGCAGATGCTTAACTGAGTGAGTCACCTGGGCATTCCTACACGATGGTTTTATTTTAACAACTATACAGTAGTTACAAAACACTATTCTATGGTGTTAACCTGTTAAGTTTTAGCTCAAATCGCAACTTCTGAATAAACTAATAAAGAATCTCAATGATTTATTACGATCTTAATCACAAACCAAATCATAGCTTTAAAAAGCAAACAAGTAAGCAAAACCCTATTTTTTTTAAGATTTTATTTATTTATTTGACACACAGAGAGAGATCACAAGTAGGCAGAGCAGCAGGCAGAGACAGAGGAGAAGCCGGCTCCCTGCTGAGTAGAGAGCCTGATGCGGGGCTCCATCCCAGGACCCTGAGATCATGACCTGAGCTGAAGGCAGAGGCTTAACCCACTGAGCCACCCAGGTGCCCTGCAAAACCGTATTTTTATGTAATTAGTGAGCTGGCTATAATGAAAAGTTAGATAAGCAACTTTTCTTACTTATTCAAAACTAGAAGTAAAATATCTTTGTTATAAAATTAATTACTCAAGTCCAAGAACAGTTGTTGAACAGCGTTCTATTACCCGTGGCTGGGTTGATGCTGGCGGCAATATGAAAGTGGCAAAGTGCATTGGCATGCAGCGGAGCATTTCTGTGGACATGATGAGGGTCCTGCTGGTGTGGCAGGTATCCAGTATGCGCTACGATGGGAAGTGATCTCCTCCGACCTCTGCGAAAATGTCTCAGATTTACCTGTACCAGTAAAAACAAAGTAAAACCAGTGGCCACAATGTCATAAGCATGTACATACATATGGGTTACAAAATGATTATTAGACATTATTCTCTACTTCGTTTCTCTATTTTAACTAATTTTTAATTCCAGTATAATTAACAGATTACATTAGTTTGAGGTATACAGTACAGTGATACCACAATTCTACACATTACTCAGTACTCATCATGGTAAGTGTACTCTTACTGACTTATTTCAAATATACTCTATTTCAGAAGAGTTTATATGCACAAACATTTTCAGTACTTTTGTGCAGCAAATCTGAAATCTGAAGAATAAGCTTAGAACTCAACTGCCTAACTTTTTTAAACCATCACAAATATTTTGCAATTTTTATTTGGTTTATTTTTCTGGTAAGTAATTTTCTAAAACAGAAGTTCACAGCAGTGTATCTGTGGATAATGATGTCTCTACAAATAGTATTCCCTTTGTGTCCAATTTTTTCCCTATGACCATAAAGCACTGAACAATATGCCATCATACATTACGATGATATTTCAAGTGGCATGGCTGACTTGCTAAGCTTTTTCAGAAATCACTTCATTTGACTCATAAGGCAGAGTGCTAAAATTTATTTATTCTCATTTTTCACCTGATAAAACAGTTTCTACAGAATGCAAGGTCACCTAAGCATAGAATAAGAGTCTTCATTCCTAGGTAAGACCTCTTTCAGCTGTTATTATACATAACCATTCTATCAGTTGTTAAGTCTCCAGGCAATATATATTTACTTATATTCTGAGCCCTGAGAATACCCTCCAAATTTGACAAATAGTTTTTCCATAATTATACAAAGCATTCAAAGACAAATCACTCTCTGATTTCTATATCAAGAAAATAAGAATCTGTCTTACTAGTGTATGTTCAATTAATCTAAACATGAAAAATTTACTTTTACTTTCTATACTAATCAGTAAAATAAATACTTCAAGGGGCACCTGGGTAGCTAAGTCAGATGAGTGTCACACTTGATTTCAGCTCAGGTCATTATCTCAGGGTCATGAGATCAAGCCCCTGGTTGAGCTCCACGGTGGGCGTGGAGCCTGCTTAGGATTCTTGCTCTTGCTCTCCCTCTCCCTCTACACCCTGCCCCACCATACTTTCTTGTTCTCTAAAAACAAAACAAAAACCCACCAAAAAAACTAACAAACAAACAAAACAAACCTTTAAGTTCTGGGAGGTTCTCAAGATGAGAAATATAGGGGTGCCTGGGTGGCTCAGTCGGTTAGGCATCTGCCTTTAGCTCGTGTCATGATCCCAGGTACCTGGGATTGAGTCCCACATCAGGCTCTTTGCTTGGTAGAGAGCCTGCTTCTCCCTGTGCCTTTCCCCTTGCTTGTGCTCTCTCTCTCTCTCAAATAAATAAAAATCTTATATAAAAAAAAGGTAACATGGGGCGCATGGGTGGCTCAGTGGGTTGGAGCCTCTGCCTTCGGCTTGGGTCATGATCCCAGTGTCCTGGGATCGAGCCCTGAATCGGGCTCTCTGCTCAGCAGGGAGCCTGCTTCCTCATCTCTCTCTGCCTGCCTCTCTGCCTACTTGTGATCTCTGTCAAATAAATAAATAAAATCTTTAAAAAAAAAAAAAGGTAACATATACAGAACAGAATCTGATAAACTATTCCAATCATTCCTATAATTATGTCAGGACAAAACACCCCAATCTGTAAACAAAGTAAAAATATAAACTATTTTTACAGCCAAATCTTTGCATTCTCAGATTTTCATTTGTTATTGTAGCTAAGTGTAATCTTCCTTATGTTATCATCAGTTAACCTAAGATTAACTTCATAATTATAAGTAGTTTAATGATCTTAAATACTTAGGCATATTTTTTAAACCAAATAAAATAGAAAGTTTTCTGAGAATTGTTTTCCTAACATACATATTTTTTCATAACTAACCATATACTTTGAATATTAATTAGGATGAATGTTACAAAAAAGGCAAATTACAAAAGGTTTTAACTCTTGTAGGAAATAACACCTAACAAAAGCACTTACATCTAAAGTATTTTGAGCTCGTTCCTTACTGGAAACATTTCTTTTGAAGTTATTTGTTAAATTAATTGGTTCGGCCCAATGGTTGCAGTCACCTCCATAGAGCAAACAATCATTTGGTAAAAATGTCTCTACCCAAAGACGACATACATTATCTTTGCAGCAAGTCAACAGTACATTACATACAGAAGCCCTGAGGAATAAAAAAATTTTAGAGGCAAAAATATAAATCTCAGACAGTATAATATTCTGTAGTGTTTCTGTAATTAATTAAATGCACACAACAAAGGTACTGATGAAAAAAATGTCAATACACATTTATGCAATGTATTTAGTAAAAACCATTAAAATTGAGTGGGTATTTTATTTCATCACAGCAAATGCCTGCTAACCTATTTCTTTTCTGCCTAGAATTTGGTAGTTCTTGTTTTAGGGACCTAAGATTCTCCATACAGCCAAAGAACGAAGACTGAAACAATGCCATAATCTTTCAGTCAATAAACAAGAAAAAACCTACAACTTCTTTTAGAATGTTCTGATTTATTCAGTGGATGGTTACCATTCAGATTCCTTCATAATGCTTCATTTTTGCTTTCTGTAAAGCTACACATGCACTAGTCAGTGACAAACTACACTATTTAGTATACTTATTCTCTCCTTGCTTAACATTTGCAAAAAGCAGTGACTACATGAATAAAAAATCATGATGAAATAATTACTAGCCACCTCCTTCCTTATTCTTGACTTCTAATGAACTTTAGTGAAGTCTTTCCACTTTCACTGTCTTTCCAGTCACAAAATAAAAGCAAGATCAATTACATACATATTAATAAACCTGATAAGCATCAAGAGCTCAAACGTTGAACCCCTTCAACAAAGAGTACCTTTTATTGGGTAACTCATTAAAAAAAAAAAGAAAGAAAGAAAGAAAGAAAAAGAAGTCACAATATCCTGTAGTAGACACATATTCAAACATATCAGATTTTTAAAAGATCAGTAAAAGGCTTTTATCAAGTAACTCAGTAAGTTAAAAATAAAAAAGGAAATCAAAATATTCTGTAGTAGTCGCTTTGTTAAACAGAGCTGCTTGATTAAAAAAAAGATCTCTAACAAAGGGAAGAAAGAGAAAACCAGCATGTTTTGCATGGGTTGCTCTCCTCTTCAGCTTCCCTCCTCTGCTCTCTCACCTCTCCCATCCCCACACCTTCCTCTGCTACTCTCCAGACTTTTTTCCCTTTCCATTCACTTTCCAAGCCTCCCTCCCTCTGTGCTCTATCCACAGTGCTTTGCTTCTCAGGCTTAAAGGCCATTCTCCCTTTCAACCTCTCCCCACATGCTAGGGCCCCTACTCCTTCCCTTTCTCAATCCTGTTTCTCCCTCTCTTTCCCTCCCTCATGTCTAAACCCACACAGTATACAACGCCAAGAGCAAACCATAATCTAAACTATGGACTTTCAGGTGATAATGTGTTGATGCAGGTTCATCAATTATAACAAATCTATCACTCTGGGGGAGGCTATCTATGCATGTGTGAGTGCAAGGGATATATGGGAAATCTCTCTACCTTGTCCTCAATTTTGCTATGAACCTTAAACTATTCTTTAAAAATCAGTCTTATATACATTTTTTTAAAATTTGGATATACTTTGCTGGCTCAAAAGAGCAAAACTAAAGTCAACAAATGACCCAGGTATCCTACCAGAGATCAGTGTTTAAGGGAAAAACTGTACTGCTCCATGATGTGGCCAAATTGAAAATGGTCATGAAGCAAAAAGCAATTTCTACCTACAGTTAAGAAACAGGTCTCTGTGCTTACTAAGTACAGGCAAAAATTCAATGGGATATCAGGTCTTGCAAGGGTCACAGGAAAGAAAGGAAGTACTGACAGGTGTGCTCGAGTATGCATGTATAGGTTAAAATAATACCTAGTTCAGGGCAGAGTAATCTATTACCACACTCTCTTTTCCACAAAAATGCTGAATATAGTTAGAGCAATGTTTGAGACCTCACAGTATATCCTCTCCATAAAGCAGTTAAAAACATAAAGGAAACCAGAGGAGATACGCAGAGAAGGTACCAGATGAGGAGTGAAATATGAAAAATTCCACGCAAATGACAATATGGGGAATGACTAAGAGACAAAAGAATAGGACACTTAACACGGAGAAGGAAAGACATCCAACTCTGCCACTTAAAGGCATCTAAGATGGAGGTAAAGCATCCTTTCACATGGCTTTCCTCTGAAGTGTCGATCATAGCTGACCCATGGCTAAACATCTGTAGGCCAAGGACTATCTAATATTACTAAAATCTTCCTAGGCAAAAGTCCTATAGCTATAAACTCTTAAAGTAAGAAGAGCAATGTCCAAATGACGCTCTCTTAATACACAGACAAAAGGACTAGGTTGCTGACCTAGGCATGTACTTGCTTGTTTTACGCCAGGAAAATCCATTTACAGCTCGAGGATGGGCCAGATATACAAAGGAAAAGTCCATTTCTCCTTGGGATTGTTTTTCTGAACTTTTATCCGGAGAGGTAACAGCTGTCCGCCAGTTTTCTACATTATACCATACCTTTAAAAGACAGTCATCCTGATAAGAAAAAAAAGAGAGAAGTAAAACATCCAAATAAGAATTAAATTAAAGATTCAGTCAAAGAGCAAGGGTAAGAATTTTCTCCACAATCACAGAAATTTAGGGATGGGAGGAATGGTGGGGCATGGGGAAAATGAGAAGAAAATCTCTAATTCTGATAGTTTTCTATCAGCATTCCATCATTGTGCATTGAGAATTAAAGTGTGTGAATGTGTACTTTGCAAGAAGTGGATCAAGGAAAATGCTAGTTACCATGCAGTATGCTACATGGAGTCACTGAGGAAGACTGCTAAATGGGATCGTCTTCCCACTTAGCCAAATATCAAATAAGAAAGCATTACCACCAGCAGGGTTATGAAGACTGCTAATCTCTGAAAGCGAGACTTTTCATGAAGTATCATATGAATGTTTAAAGAAAGCGCTGAAGATGATAACAAGGAGTTAATAGCTACTATTATAGAAAATACTCTAAGTATAATTAAAGCAGCATCTCTTAATTTGGGGAGTAAGGGAAAACAAGATGATTAGAATGTACCACGTTTTGCTTTTAAGCTACAACTGCATTCCACACTTAAAGTCAATCAGAATGAACAGCTTTACTTGTCTCCTAACAAAAACCCCCCTGTGAACTTAGGGTATGTCACATCCCCTGTCTACAGAAAACTATGATCCATGAGAACAATTAACTTCACACAATCAGTTGTGAGTGAACTATTTGGTGAACCAATAATTACAAATAAATAATTTCAAGGAAATATACTGTTCTGACATTGGCAGGTAAAAACATGAAAATGGTTACAAATGTCCCTCTAGAAAGTCTGTAAATTCTTCTATTTGCTCAAAAAGATTAACCAGTTGACCAAAATCAAAAAGTTGGTAAATGACAGCTTTATATCCAGATATACCATTCTCCGTTTCAATTATACCATATTGCCTTTTAACACATAATATTTAGCCCGATTTTTGCTATTTAACATTTTAATAGAAAATATTTTCAATGTCAATACATTAAAAGAATGAAACCAGTTCCTGTTTTTGATGTTTCAAAATAAACCAATAGCAATAGCATTTTCATAAATTACCTTCCCAGCAGTGGCAAAAAATTCTCCATCTGGTGAAAATTTCATTAGATGAATTTGGGAAGCAGTTCTGTAAATCAAACAGGTAAGAAAAAATTTTTAAGGAAAATTAGAATTCAATATTACTTCTAAAAGCTATATTCAGCAACTTGCAATTTTGTGATAATGTAAGTTTCAAACTCAATTTTAAGTATATCTCACAATTATAAAATAAGAAGTATAAATGTTTAAATATAAAAATTATTTTTATATGAAATAATCTATGTATAAGAATCATTCAAGAATTACTGATATTATCAGTCTTTAAAGCTTAGGACAAAGAATCATAGCTTTCATTGCCTGAGAATATGAGAAAGAGAAAGGTTTCATTTTCTAGTTTGCAAATTAAATTTCCAAAGCCATGAGATATCTATATTCTAACATACATTTTCATGGACAATAAATCAAGATTTTGAAATCAATTCACCCTTAAGGTAGCATTTACGTAATTAAAGATTATATGTGGGATACTGGGGGACTTGTAAGCAGGCTGAAGTCAGCCTGCCAGCTTGACCTATACACTTGGCGCACACTTGCCTTTTTCTTTTTCAAGGAGCTTTGGCTCTTGTCCCTTCAGTGCCTTCCCTTCTGGCTACCCCTATGTGCTGATCTCAAGAGCATCCTCACTATCACTGCTTTCCTTTTCTTCACCCAATTTCATGCTTAGATAAATTTGTCTTAAATTTACTGGTAAAGGAGGCCAAAGAGGAATTCTGTCATAGTTCATTCCAAATTAAGATAACTTCTTCTAGGAAACAAACTGAGGATTGCTAGAGGAGAGGTGGGGGAGAATGGGGTAACGGGGTGACAGGCATTAAGAAGGGAACTTGGGGCGCCTGGGTGGCTCAGTGGGTTAAAAGCCTCTGCCTTCGGCTCAGGTTGTGATCCCAGGGTCCTGGGATCAAGCCCCACATCGGGCTCTCTGCTCAGCAGGGAGCCTGCTTCTCCCTCTCCCTCTGCCTGCCTCTCTGCCTACTTGTGATCTGTCAAATAAATAAATAAAATCTTAAAAAAAAAAAGAAAAAAGAAGGTAACTTGATGAAATGAGCACTGGGTGTTATAGGCAACTGATGAATCACTAAACTCTACCTCTGAAACTAAGAAAAAAAAAAACCCTCTTCTTCTTGATTTTAAATGTAATAAATATGTAATCGAAAACACTGATACATATGTATGAAAAGAAGAGAATGAAATCATCAGTTTCACCTATACCACAACACCCATTTCCAGGAAAACTACTGCTAACATTTTAACACAGAGACTTCCAGACCTCTCTCTCCACCCTCCCTCTCTATCTACTTTTTGTGGTTGGATATAGGGAAGAAGGGGATGGAAAGTGAGGTCATATATTACAGTTTGCTTTGTAATATTTATTTTAAAGTATGTAACAACCATATGTGTATATCAATGTGTATAGGTCTGTATTATTTTACTGGCTATGCTATTTCCATTTACAGACACATGCAATGCCTCAAAATAATTTATTTAACTACTCCTGCTGTTTACTTATTTTTGCTGCTACAAAACAAGTGGTGCAGTGAACATTCTTGTATATGCATTTTTATGCACCTGCTTAATTCTAAAGATATTCTTAAAACAAATAGTTAAAAATGCCTGATATCCATGGAAATCCTCTCCATGATTGTGACCTTTGTCTCCAGGTCTTCTCAAAATAGCAGCTAAGCCAGATCCTTTTAAAGAGGAAATTAGTCCACAGCACAAAATCCTAAAGAGCTTCCCAACTTGGAATAAAAGGAAAAAGCCTCACAATAACCTCCCAGCAGTCTTTACTCCAACCACAACCTACGCACACCCTGACCACAGAGTCTGCACTTGAGGATCCCTCTGCCTACAACATGCTTCTTGTAGACATCCTCGCACATAGCTTGCTCCCTCACTTCCTTCAGGTCTACACTCAGAAGTCACCTCTATTCTTCTTCCTCTTGCCCTATTCACCTTTCTCTGGCTATTAGATGTTCATCTAGCATGTTTAAAAAGTGTTTTAAAGGCATCACAAAAGGAATGGGATCAAACTATGTTTAAATGTGATCTGGTTGGCGTAATCATCAGCTGCTCCTAAATTGAAACCCAAGCGCCATGGCTTTTCTGCTTTATTAAATAACCATTTCGGACAAATAGTATGTGCAGTCCAAGTTACTACTGTGGGCTCTGATCTTAATTTTTTTTTTTTTTTAGAATTTATTTATTTGACAGAGAGTGAGAGAAGGAGAAAGAGCACAAGTGGGGGGAGCAGCAGAGGGAGAGGGGGAAGCAGGCTCCCTGCTGAGCAGGGAGTCCGATGCGGGACTCGATCCCAGAATCCTGAGATCATGACCTGAGCGGAAGGCAGAGGCTTAACCCACTGAGCCACCCAGGTGCCCCTGGGCTCTGATCTTAATTTAACTTAAGATTCTTCCCCTCTCCCAAATGCACGAAACACATTTCAAATTTTCAGTTCAACACACAGAAGCCCTTCGTTGAAGGCACTATAACACTTTGCTACTTCCTCTCCACAAGCTTACATGAAAGGCTCCAGAGCAAAGACAAATCTTGCTGAAGAATTTTCTTGGCAAAATCCTATTCCTTTTCCATATGTTAACCCTTTTTAAATCCCTTTTAAAACGCATATGATCTAGCTGAGAGGTGCAAAACACATGGAACCAACTGCTCTGAAACCTCCTTTCTAAACTTTATACCAGGTTTACCTTACTCTCACTTTAATATCTGATGTATTTCTTATTACTGTTTCATATAATATTGACTCAGAAAGAATGCCATTTAACATTCTGTCATATAGATTTCCTGGTTTATAGTTTTTCCCCACCTGGTCAATGCTATATTCCAAGCACTTTTACCACTGCCTTGAAACACAATAAACACTCACCAAATATTTGCAGCACGAATGAATGAAATTTGGAGTTAGTATCTCAAGGGCATAAAAAAATTAAGCCTGTCAATTCATACTTCCAAGTTGCTCTTCAGAAAAATATCAACTGCACTCCCTTATTAACAGAATATGAGTACCTGTTCTGTAAACACTCAGTAATAATGGATATTATTTATCCTGTTCTTTCTGGATATTTTGCATTTCTTGATTTTGAGTGAGGTCCATCAGTTCTTATTTAATTTGCTATTATTGATATGTACTATCATTTACAATTTTCCTCTTCATTGTTCATTTTTGTTTGCTATTTTTTTCTAGTTAATTTTTAAGACCTTCTTTTAAAAAAAGGCATTAACTCCAAATTGCAAATATTTCCCCTTAACATTTTAGTTTCCTTGCTTTACAGGAATTTTTCACTGATATGGTCACAACTATTTATGTTTTCCTCCCCCTTCCTTTCAGTTTCTAGTTCTGGCATCATACCTAGAATGTCTTTCCTAATCTAAGGCAGCATTTTTCATGCAACAGTGATAGAACATAAACATCCAATGTTAAATATCCTAGTAGCCACACTTGGCAAAAGTAAAAAGAAACAGGTGAAATTATTTTATTTAAGGGGAGCTGGGTGGTTCAATTGATTCAGTGTCTGCCTTTGGCTCGGGTCATAATCCTGGAATCCCAATTCAGACCCACACCACTGTGCTCAGCCAGGAGCCTGCTTCTCCCTCTCCTTCTGCCCCTCCCACCACTCATGTGTGCACACATGCTCGCTCGCTCTCTTTCTCACGCACCCTCAAATAAAAAAAAATCTTAAATAATAATAAATTATTTCATTTAAGCTAGTATATCAAAAATATTATCGGGGTGCCTGGGTGGCTCAGTGGGTTAAAGCCTCTGCCTTCGGCTCAGGTCATAATCTTAGGGTCCTGGGATTGAGCCCCACATCGGGCTCTCTGCTCCAAGGGGAGCCTGCTTTCTCCAAGGGGAGCCTACTTGTAATCTCTGTCTGCCAAATAAATAAATAAAATCTTAAAAAAATATATTATCAACACTAAATCAATAAAAAAACTAACAATAACTTATATTGTTTTACTTTGTGTTAAGTTCTTGAAATCCAGTGTGTACTGTATACTTACAGTACATCTCAATTCGGACTGGCCACATTTCAAAAGTGTATTTCACTAGTTGCTACCATGATAGACATTGCAATTCTAAATTACCAATATTCACCTGTATTTTCTTCTAGTATTTGTTTCATTGTATAGAAATTCAGTGGTTCCTTCTTTTGACACTTCTTATGGTGTCAGATATGAAACAGATTCTATTTTCATTTTCTTCTCCAAAGAGCTACCAAGGTTGCCCCATGATGTAAAATGACAACTTATATATTATATCTCCCTGTCTCCTTTTATATAATTTAGCAAGTTGCTATTTAATGATAATCACACAGGCTTAACCAATTTCTTATGTTTCTTTCCAAGTGTTTTATTCAACAATTAAAAATACTGGATCTGCAGAACATGGGAAATTGTGCATCCCCTGTATATAAGAAAAGACCTATCACAGAATAAAAAATCTTCTATGTTAGTATAGTTTTACACAAACTAAAAGGCATTTATAATAAAACCCACATGAACAGGTTTATCACTTTAATCCCCTAATTAATTGCTTACTTGCAATGCCAAATGCATCTCCAGTCCCCCAAATTAAGATCTGTTTTATCTGGATTTTCATCTTCAGATGGTTTCTCCAAGTTAGCATTGGACCACAGTTGCAAACAGCTAGAACCAGTTAAAAGACGACTGCCTAAAAAATATATATATATTATTCACCACTAAATATATTATTTAGGTATTTAATTAGTGAGTTGAGTCACATGGTCAAGAGTTTCACATAATAATATAAAAATAACACAACTTCTAAGAAAAGTTAAATGACAAAAAGATGTGGGGGAGAGGGAAGGAGGCTGTATTTTAATTTTGTTGAAGCGGCTTGGGAAAAAAGGGACTATGTCATATAATCTCTAATTTAACAAATATTTAATGAGCCTCTTCTTTGCACCAGGCACTGCACTAGACACTGGGAAGGATACAATGACAAAAGAAGTACTGTCCTTTTTCACAATGACTTCACATTCTGGTAAAGACATACTGTAAAGAGAGACATGAAATCGTGCAATTTCAAATATAGTCCCAAGAAGGATTCATAATCTGGTTTACGGTTAAGAAATAAGGTGCACAGTAGACTTGGAAAAATAAAAAAGGCTGAAAAAGTTTCTGGGGTCAGACTGCATTTTCAAAGTTTATAAAGAATTTGGACCGTGTTATAGATAACTTTAAGTGTGGGGGTTACATAAGTGGATGTGTATTTTAGAACAAGTTGTCTGAAATGGGGTGGGGGATGTCAACAAATGGACTTGAAGAGGACTGTAAATTTCCCTCTTCTGAGATAATATGCAAAAGTTATCTGTATAGCATGTACATTTTTCTAGAGAGGTAATCCATAATTTTCACCATACTTTCAAAGGCTCCACTATACAAAGAAAGGCAAAGATTCATTTAAAAAAATAAGACTAGAGATAGATGAGATTAGGGAAAACAAAAATACAGGGAAACCTGATTAAGTGACTATAATACACAAAGGAAATCATGAGGATCTGAATCAAATATGAAAATACGAAGCAAGGATTTGAAAGCCATTTCAAAAGCAGAATTTTCAAGGCTTGACACCAACTGAAAAACAGGAGATATAAGAGGTTTCCAGGACAGAGTCCAACTTATGATTTGGGTAATTAAGGAGAAGGCTGTGTTGTCATCCAAAGAAAAAAGAGAAAGAAAGAGACACAACTGTGGTCAAAAAGTTCAAAATAAGTAAGGCATTCACTTTGGCAATTAAGGACTGTGGATTTGTGTCTTTCTTGAAAGATCACTTTTTTCCAAAAGAAAGCGGGTCTGTGACAAAACAGACTGTAGATCAGAAATCCCTGTGTCTAAATTCCGAATAAGTCACTTAATTAGTCATGTGAATTTGGTCTAGTGGGAAAACTCTGAGCCTCAATTTTCTTCTCACCTTTAAAATCAGAAGTGTGTATAGAGTTGTCGTAATGATTAGCTATTACTATATAACCCATCTAGCACAGGCTAGGCACTTAGCAGAAGCTCAATAAATAGTAGCAACCAGACAGAAAGTCTCACGAATGGATAAAAACAGCCTAGACAGCATTAATGAGACATTCCATTCACATTTGGTTATTATTGCACTGCTTAGTATAGCAAGAGACACAAGTTTGATTTTTTTTAAATTGAGATATAATATATAACATTCTATTTCCTTCAGGTGTACAACGTAATGATCTGATATTGCATATACTGCAAAATGGTCAGCACAGTAAAATCTAGTTGATATCCATCATCACACATTGGTTACAATTTTTTTCTTGTGACGCAAAAACTTATAAAATCTACTCTTAGCAACTTTCAAATATACAATTTAGTATTGTTAACTATGGTCACCATGCCATACATTACCTCCCCAGGACTGATTTATTTGATAACTGGAATTTTGTACCTCTTGACCCCCCCGCGTTATGTATTTCATCCACCCCTCATTCCTGCCACTAATCTCACCTCTATATTTATGAGTTCGGTTTTTACGAATTTTCTTTAACATAAAGTGAAACTGAAATTAAGCTATACCATGAAAGATTAAGAAATTAATAAAGAATACAAAGTAATTAATCCCAGTTATGAAATGATACAAAAATAGCTAAGGTATGGTACAGAGTATTAACCTGCACACAAAGGGTGGAGGTATGAATAGTAAACTAGGGAAACAAAGCATAAAAAGTCTTAAAAAGAAAAATCTTATGATTTAAGCCAGATGGAATAGTGGATCAGAAGAAAACACAAAGGCACTACAGTGAATTTTAGTGGCATCATCTAAAAAACTTTCTGGCTTATAGTTAAGTATCGATCAAAACCAAAATACTAACACTTCACTTAAAATATTTAAAATCTATTTATAAACAAAGTTCACTTGCAAAAATAATATACTAGTTGCTTCCAAATTTTTACTGCAACAATAACCTATTTCTTAACCAAACCATTATATTTCAAACTTTTTGATCATAAAAAGAAAAATAATAAACTTTTATGTAAATTTTAACTTAATCACAATAAAGAGATAATGGTCATAAGCTGTTGTCAAGTCACTACTAGATAGTTAGGAAAATAAGTAATTATCTTTTGATACAACTCTGTAATGATGACAGAAGAATTTAACATTAATACTATCCTCCAAAGCATTATTACTGATAAACCAACTGTACAAAATTTCAAAGCAATTGTTGTTACGTTATTATTAAAGAAATTTCACTTAACTCTAACATTTAGAGTTAAGTCATATTTACAACTGCAATTTTTTGCAGGTAAATATGACAGTTCAAGTACCTAGCTTACTTGCTAACACTATTTTTATAGGGCTCTTATAATTTACCAAGTACTTTCAAATACACTGCCATATCTGATCATTAAAAACCTAGTTTGTGAAATAGATACTACCTTAATTTATAACTGCATTAACCATTCTTAATCTGTTAAGTAATTTCTTGATGATCATAAAACTTATAGTCAAGTATATGAACATTTATTGAAAGCCTAATATAATGTCCCCGCAAAGATAAATACGAAATAAAATAGAATCTCAGCTCTTGCCTAATCAAAAATTTAAACCATGTAAACAAATAACTACAATAGAATGTTGTGCTATAATAGAATAAGCTTATAATGTATCATCCAAATAGGAACTTATCTGAGAGCAGAAGGTGACACTATTAATAATCATTGGAGAAACAGGTATTAACTGGGACATAAGTCTCACTAGCTATAGTAAAATTATACATAAACTGTTGTACTAAACTAAATGCCAACTTTGAACCCAAGTGTGACCTCTTTCCACTGTATGCATAAAATATACATATAGGTTACCAGCTTGAAGATATCAATCCTACATCCTTACATAAGAAAAAAACATTTTAAAACACTGATTTTTTTTAAAAAGTATCTCAAAGATAATCTTTTATCTTCTAAAATAATTACCAAGGGTTCTGAACTTTGTTTTCTAAATAAACATTTTTCTCAGTCATTTCATGTACTATAATAAGATGCAAACTATCTTATCTAAACTGATGGCTTCTATGTTTCAAAGATAACTTCTTATATTCTAGAAATTTCTATATTTTGGGAATTGCTATATGATATGCAAACATGTCAAATTCCACATGTCCAAACAAAACCTATGTTCCACTATCTAGAACTCCTACATATCCCTCTTCCACTTATGATCACAGATATTCTCAAAATACTTTAAAATCCAACTGTCAAGTAATGTCAATTTTATCACCTATATGCATTTCATATCTATGTACTTTCATTAGTCATGCAACATTAATTAAGCACCTATTACATTAAAGGTCCTGAAATAAATTCTTAGTTCTCATTCAGACTACTGTGAAAGCACACTGTGTAAAGGTAATTATAAGTAATTATAAATATTTATCCTCCTGTTCCTTCCAACTACTGCTACCAGAAAAATTGTACAAAACCATAAATCCTAGCTTGGCACAAGCCACTTTCAAAACCTACAATATTTTGCTGGATAGTCAAAAAGAATGAAATTCAAATACCTTAGCATAGCTTTAAAGGCCTTTTATAATATGCTGCAGTCTTACTTATCACCAAACTCATTCCAGCCTTAATGAAGTCCTAAGCATTAAGAGAATGTATCTCACGCTTTCTTTCTCTGTGCCTTTGCTCACTGCAGGAGACTGGTAAAATGGCTTTGGGATTTTAATGCAGAAATCTATAAGTGATATATATACACATTATCTCTTCTTAAAATTAACTTCTTTTTCTCTCTTCCCATCTATCCCCACTCTTAATGTTAAAATCTACCTAATCGTAGGACAAAAAGCTCCTCTTCAATGACATTTTGATTCTCCAGAGAGTATTAAGTCTCTTTCCCAAAACAACAGGTATTATTATAGTGAATATCTGTCTTCATTTCAGTACAAGCTCTAAAAGAACATAACGTCTTACTTATTTTTTACTCCCAACAATCTCACACAAAGCAGCACTGAAATACAGGAAAGTACTAAAAGAAACAGCCTAGGCAAGTGATGTTTCATTTCAGTTGATCCATTTCTTACCTGCAGGATCCCAAGTTATGTTGTGTGCTATTGATTCCAGAAAAAACTGGCCACTCTTCTGCCATTGACTATATAATTCCTAAAGTTAAAATTAAAAAAACTCATTTAACCAATTAGTATTGGCAGCTTTTCTCTATCAAATATATACATTCATGCTTGTTATTCTTAATAATACAAGATGCCATTTTTGGGGGGGTACAAGTGACCATGCGGTCATTTTTAATAGGGAACAAAATGTTCAATTCAGTTGAGAATTATAAAAAGTATATGATGGAAGAGATTAGTGAGAGAATGACTACCTATTCCTGGAGGGCCAAAAGTCTGTCTTCAGCATAAATGACCAGTAAGTATATGCCAATTTGGACAACATTCTCATTAACCTCAGATTTTTGTAATATGATTACCTCATATTATTATAGTTACAAATGTTTAATTTTAAGTGGGTCTGTGCTATCTGAGGCTTCCTTCTCTTTTAAGGTTTCATCCTCACCTGAGATCAAAAACTACACGAGAAAACTCAGATTACGAGATGTAACATATCCATTATATTATATAAGATTTTTTCATTCATTATAGTAACATTTTTTTCCAATTTTTTTAACCTGTAAGTCAGTAAGAAATATATGTTGCAATAGGACCCAAAAAATAAACGTAATCTAAGTTTACCCTTACTACATGTGATGCACTCTAATATTTTCCATTTTACTTTCTTTTCTTTTAAATTCAGGCTGTGGTCTAAGTTGATTTCACTAACCTCTACAGGACTGAGATCCATAAACAACCTTTGAATGCAGCGGTTCTCATACTCTAGAACAATAACCTAAGATGTTTACTAAAAACTCCAATTTCTGAGATACATCTCCAAAGGTTTAGGCTCAAAAAAAAAAAAGAATGAGGAATCTGTACTTTAAATGAACACCCCCAGTGATTCTGATAGAGATGGTTTGCAGAATATGCTTTTATGAAATACTGCCTTAAAGGAATGGCTCTTAATCATAGCATACATCAGAACCCTCTCTAGAACTAGACACAGAAATGTCCAGGCACAACCCCACCCCTACAGATATAGAAATCCCCAGGGCAGGATCTGGACACATGGTCCAACTAGTGATTCTGAAGTGTTCCACTTATGAAGAATCACCACCTTAAAAGAATTTTCTAGAATGGAAATAATTCTTTTTCTAGAATGGAAATAATATCTTTTTTATGAGAATCTAGAGATTCTCTGAGACTCTATTCAGGAATTACAGATTCTGTGTACCTTCTAATAAGTCCTTTTCCATTTGATCCGGTTTTCCCCTTATTCATCAAGCTTTTTTTTTTTTTTTTACCCCTTTCTCCAAAGTCAGTGCTGCCTAACAATAAACCAGACTTTTCTCACCGACTTTTTAGCATTACATTAAACAATGTTATTTAGTACATGAGAAAATGGACAAAAACTAAAATTTTTTATTCTACCCTTCATAATAAAGGCATTTAAACATAACATACTGAATTTTTTTAAACATACTGACTTTTTAAAAAAGCCAGTTACCTTATTCAATAAATATTTATGGAGTACTATTTGAAATACATCATTCTGGGCAGAACAATCACTTATTTTTACTACTATCAATTACTAATTCACAGATTATCAGGGCCTCTAATACTGGATTCATTAAGTAATACACAACACAAATATAAATCAGGGGAGGACTATAACTCTCTTTCCATGAAATTTTAAAATGAATATCAGTTAACCTAGAGAAAATGTTTTTTCATTTACACTAGGTAGGGAAAAGAATGCTCTTATTAGGAATCAATACAGTTGGTTTTACTTAGTTCTGTGGCTCAGCAGCTATTTCAAAGGTCAACAACTGATTTTCTTTGGGTACCTGCTGTCATATTTATAAAAAAGAAACAATAGCTATCATACTAAGAGAGAATTTGTAAGATACTAATGAGCTAAGTGAAAAGGCAATGAAAAATAATAAAAGGTATATATAAAGGTATATATATTATTAAAATATAATTACTTTTAGTTAGCATACTTCTGCACAGTTTTTGAGATGTCATTGTTCCAAGAGGCTCATGAAGAATGAATAGCTATTAACCAATTTTAAAATTGAGCAAAGAGCCGGGGAAGACTGACTGGCTTAGGATTAAATGACTAGAAAGCAGCAGATAAAGAAAGAAAGCAGTTCTATGGTTCCTAAGATAATGTTCTTAAGACCATACTATGCTGATCCTCTTCCATATAATTTAAATCACCAGTTTAATCTTCAGTAGAAATGGGTAAAATAACCTGGACAATTATATTTAAAGCATTAAAGCACCCAAGAAATCTAATACTTATAAACTGTTGTTTTCGCCAGTTTTCAGAACTATTTCTGAATATAGTTTCTTCATAAAGAAAAACACTTACTGACCTGTTAACAGTTATATTACATGATACAATAAGGGGGGGGGGGAGTCCTAAAGGTAGCTTAAGACTCTGCAATTAAAACATGTAACTTTAAGAACAAAATATTTAAGAAAAAACAGAAGTATATTAAAGAAGATAATAAAAAACAAAAACAAAGGGCCATACTTTACTACATAATGGTGTTTGCCATTAGCAATAAACTACCAAACTTAAAATTGTTGACTCTTCAACAAGAGTCAACAAGAGTCAACAACTCCTTCCATAAAGGAAAATGTCAGAAGAAAAAAAACACATATAATTCATCAACACAATCTGATTTATTTCTACTTCAATCTAAGATTTAAAACATATTTTAAATAAGGAAGTGGCATTTAACATCTATTTTTAAATTATGGTATAATTTATACAATTTATCTGATGATCACTCTGATTTTATACTCTTAAAAATAGTGTCTTTTAATACTCAAGACATTTTAATTCCTAAGAGAAAAATGATAAATTACTGACCAAATTTTTCTTTTGCTTCGGTAGGTTAACTGGTTCAAAAACAGAGATAACATTTCCATAGGATGCTGCAATCTTTTAAAAAGAAAAAAGAAAGAAAACTTATGGATATGTTAACTTACTTATGAATCAAAAGACGAAAGAAATAATACAAATTAAAATAAGCCCCCCCACAATTTCATGTATGAATACTTGAGAATATCAGTTTTAAGAGACCACCATACCTGAGTCAGAATTCCAGTACTGTCACCTACTGTGTAACCAGCAAGTTAATCTCTCTGTACCTTATTGTCTCTATCTACATTTAGAATATGCATAATACTATCTTCCTAAAGGAATTAGTTTGAGGATTAAAACAGCATCTGTAAAGGATCTAGTATATAGTTACCTGTAAGATACATGGTAAATATTAAGTCCCTTTATCATAGAAAAAAAATGTATTGATAGATTCCTTGTCAAGTGGAAATGAGATAGGATTTAATCCATTTCTAGGTTATCTGTCTTCAAAGTTCACAATTCTGTCAGTGTGTATTTAGCTTTATAAAAATAAAACTTAGATCTATTCCTTTGTAAACGCTATAAGAAATGTATTTTTTTAATACTCCATTTTGTCTGAGTATTTTTAAAATTTACTCTTTCAATCAATGGCTCTGTTCTATAAGGTGGCTACTATTATAGCTTGGGTGAGCCACAATGAAGAACAATGAAATATCAGAAATACGGACTGATAGATACAAAAACGAATGAGGGATAAAAATAAGAGAATATAATCTCAAAAAGAAGGGGATAAGCAACGAGGATGTAATATATAACAGAAAAAAAAACTTTCAATGGCTATTTTTAAGTGTTCTAAGAAGTTAAAAGGATATAGAAATCATCTGCACTGAGTCAGTTTGGGAGGCCTTATTGAATTTGGGCTTTTAAGAGTCGGTAGGACTTCAAAGAACGGTGAATATTCAATTATAGAAAAGGGGCATAACACAAGTATGAACACAAGTGCAAAGATTAGAAGAGGTGAAGTATGCCTGGAAGTGACAACCAGCCGAGATGGAACGGAATGTCCCTTCTAATAGAGTGAGGTACATACGTCCAAAAAGGCAGACCTAAGCCAGGTTGTACAGGGTCTCATGCTCAGGTGAACAATTTGAACTTTCCCAAGGTAATGGGAGGCAAAGAATGTTTTTAAGCAAATGAATAAGATAAATGCAGATGAATTTTCTCATGAAAATTAATCTTATAGTAGAAAAAAAAACAGTAATGCTAAAATACTGGATGTCTTCACTATCAAGCAGCACTTCCCACTTAAAGTATCATAACCTGCAAATTTTCTTCCTGATATGGTGAGAAGCCATTTATTTGTACAAATATCTGTGACCCAAAGGAAATCTGCCCTTTATAAAAATGACTATAGGGGGCACCTGGGTGGCTCAATCCGTTAAGCACCTGCTTTTGGATCAGGTCATAATCCTAGGGTCCTGGTATGGAGTCCCACAGTGGGTGACCCACTCCCTGCTCAGTGGGGAGCCTCCTTCTCCCTTTCCCTCTGCCACTGCCCCTGCTTGTGCTCTCTCTCTCTCAAATAAATAAATAGGATCTTTAAAAGGAAAAAAAAAATGACTACAAAACCAAATGACCCATCTATTTTAATCTAGACTGTCATGTAATCTAGGTTATCATGAAAACATAACTCATATTGCAAGTTATTAAAAGGGATTTCCAACATAGCCAGGCCTATGTGAGTGTAGATATTACGAGCAAGTTTCAATACAGTAATGAAGATTACAGAACTATAGAGCTGGAGACCAAACAAACATGAAGAGAAAAGGGGGAAGTCTCAAGGATTTTCAATATTCCGTAATAAAGATCATTTTTGTAATATAGTGAGAATGAAAGGTGTAAACAACAGAAAGATGAGAGACACTTTAACCTGTAAAGGGAAGGGACACAGGAGTAACACAGTAGTCCAAAACAGGGAAAGATTGTAAGAGCCGAAACTCATTTTACCATAAGTACCTCTACACTAGATACTAAGAGGTAACTTTTCAGACTGGCAGGTGCATTAGGAATGATTAGATTAAAAAAAAAAAAAAAAAAAGATTGGGTCCTTTTGATTCCTCACACAAAATATTCTAGTGGAATCATATAGTCCAATAATATATTTAAACATCTAGCAAAACATTAAGTAAATCTGCAAAGTCCACCCCAATTTAGCTGTAAATATACCTAGACCTGGCCTGTGCCTACATGGTGCTATATTTAGCTATATACTATGCTGCCTACTAGCTATGACTCTACCTATTCTGCTACTGTATAGAACGGTACTTCACCTGATACAGAATCATAACCTGTTTCTTTTGTTGTTGTTGCTTTCCTACTTTCAAGGTTACTTGTTACTTTCATATGCAAATGGAAGTCCAAACAAAATTTTTCATTTTTCTTATAGACTTGGAATAAATTAATTAGAAAACTAGGCACTTTAGAAGAGTTGACTTCCATTTTAGTACAAAGTTTATCCAGAAATTATAAGGAGATACTACAGCAAAAGAACTCTAACAAATGATTTCTCTTTAGTAGTTTATTTGTAAATAGACTGAAGGTTTACTGTCATTCCTTTCCTTTAATCCAATCAGTTTTTAAATAAATAAGTTTTAGATCTGTTCTACGGGTAATACTCCTTTATCAACTCACAGGAAAACATTATGCTGTATCTTGAAATTATGTAAGAAAAGAATTCCTGTCAATCTGAAATATATCTGAGTCAGGAGTTTGTTTTCTATGGTGCATCTCAGAGAGCCAAAGAAATTTGTAGCTACATTGTCCTTGAAACAAAGCAAATTCGACAGGAAATACATACTTGGGAGATTATCCTGACAAAAAACATATTCAAAAGAAATCTCACATTACAAGATTACAAACCTTGCCTTGTTGCAATGAGCAGTCTACACATCCTACTTGAATATTTCCATGTTTAGCTCCTGGGATTATTTGTAATCTTTCAAAATCACTTCCCAGTATAACAATGTCACATCCAGATGCATAAGCCTAAAAAAAGGTGGGGGGGGAATAAAAAGGATAAACTTGTCAAGAAAGTATTTATCATGTAGAATACTGGCATTAAATACTGTTTTAACTAAATATTATGTTTTAACAAAGCAATTTTAAATATCCCTTTTAAAAAAAAAAACCCTCTATTATTTGAGAATATTTCCTTTACCTCTGATATTCAGTCCCATCAGCAAAATCAGTCAGTCCTGTCCGCAAAACATTCATTTCTTCCACTTCCACTGAATGCTACGCTACCACTATCTCCCTCCTCCACTACTATTAATAGTCTGCTTCCATTTTTGCTTCCCTCTAATTCCTTTCCACACAGTCATGCTTTTTTTTTTTTTAAGTAGACTCCACATCTAATGTGGGGCTCAAACTCATGACTCCAAGATCAAGAGTTGTATGCTCTACTGACTGAGACAGCAGGCACCCTGAAAAGAGTCAACTTTAAAAATGTTTATTAAAGGGGCGCCTAGGTCCTCAGACAGTTTTAAGTCTGCCTTTGGCTCAGGTCATGATTTCAGGGTTCTGGAATCAAGCCACACACCAGGCTCCCTACTTGTGGCAAGTCTGCTTCGTCCTCCTCCTTATGTGATCTCTCTTGCTCTCAGTCTCTCTAATATAAATAAATAAATGAATAAATCTTTAAAAAATGTTTATTAAAGCAAGAATTTGCCCTGCTTAAACCCCTTGATAGTTTACTCACTGCACTTGGAATAAAATCAACTCCTTGCCATGGTTCAATGCCCTTATTGTCCTAACTCTCCAAACTCATCCCAAGCTACTCTTCCTGTCCCCTCCATTGGCCCTGTCCCTACACTGCCTTTCCTTGTCCTGGAGCATATCAATCTTTTTCCACCTTACAGGGTCTTTTATCTACCTCTCTCTGCCTGGTCTTTGTCCAGCTAGCTTTTTTTCAACATTCATGTCTTAGTTCCCAACCACACAGACAGACAGACAGACACACACACACACACACACACACAGGGTCCGTTCCTCTCTCTCTCATATTACTTTCTATCACATTACTATTTTTTCTTCTTCATAGCAGGTAACATGATTTGTAAGTATCTTGGCTATTATCCACTTTCATTAATGCAAGTTAAGTTACAAAACAAAACGATAGCATTCAAAAGTGTATCTTGCTCTCTGCTCTCACCTCCAATTCTAAATGAAGGGGCTTCTTTATAAATATCTATGAAATAAATGAAATATTTAACTTCAAAAAACAGCCACCATGACCAAACAAATAAAAAGGTATAGTTCAAGGCTTGTTAGCAAGCATTTTATAGCTCTTTTTGAACTTTATAATTAGCAGAACTCTTCTAACCAGAATTTTTTCTGTATATTTTTGTCGAACTTCTTAGATCACAGGAGTTTCTTCATGGCTTTCTTCTTGGAACTTACTCATATAAGCCACCATGAAGTATGACACTGAGAACAAAACATCTATCACAAACTTTACCCCAACCAAATATAAGTTCTTAAAGTATTAGTAATTATTTACTTTCTCTCATTTTTGCACCTGTACATATACCTTACTTAATGTAGAAGATAATAATATATACTTTATGACCTTAATTTTTACTAAGGCCAAAATGTTTCTGTATGTGCCAGCAAAAAATATTTGGAAAGGCGTTTGAGAGAACATACAAAGAAATCTGCTCACATTACAGACAAGAAAATGAGGCCTAAATAGGCTGATAGAACTTCTTAGTGGCAGAGTGGACATTAGAATCTTGATCTCTTTTGATTCTTGATCTAAGTGCTGTATGTACACCACGAGGACTTCCCTAGTTAAGTATCCTTGCCTAGAATTTTCCTAAAAGGAACTGGGGACAATCAAGTCTGGTTCTACTGGCGTCATATAGTGGAAAAAATTGGCTTAGTAAACAAATAAACAAAAATCTCATGATGGTCTGCTCACCTATATAAATATCCACGGTAGGATCACAAGGCTTGTCACAAGACTATTAGCAAGAATAAATTCCAAAAACTTATTTTAAGAAAAATTTTTGTTTGCAATATTCTAAATATCTTAATATTTTAGATACTGATTTTCCCCTCAATATTAAATTTTGATAAAATACCGATAGTCACTATATCCCAAAACATTGTGTCAAATTACAAATGTTCACAATTTAGATTTCCTATTCATTAGACAAAAAATTTTAGTTCCATTAACTGGAATGAATGAATATATATATATATATTTTTTTCAAAACATGTCTTCATAACTTTGCCTTCCTTTTGCCATACCTAAAATTGTCTACCTACTTTCAGATATTGTATAGCAACTATTTTTAATCAACTACAACTCTCGATTTTCTGAATTAAGTTTGTATTAATCCTGAAGTTCCTCAGAAAATTACTGTTTAATACAAGTACTAGACATCTGCAGAGTTGAGAAATGCATAGTTAGCCCAGAAACACTTAGCCGTACAGAGAGGAAGATAGCAATTTACTGCATAATTAACCCTTCATCATTCACAGATTAACCCAGTTCTGAACTACTCTTGTTCTGTTGCTGCAGTTGTAATACACTAATACAGCCTGTCATTTGACTTTCTCTTAGTGACAGTACTAAAACATACAAAGCTTTCTCTCTCTAGTTTTGGTAAACTTCAAATCAATTGAAATGACAAATCTTATCTGGAATATTCTCTTTCGGTCCTCATTTTCTTCTCTTAGAGTTATAACTAATGGATGACAATAAGCTACTACATAGGGAAAAAAAAGAGAAATAACCAATTACAGTCTACACTTCATGAGCTGACTATTATGCCAGGGGTTAGAATAAAGATCTTCCGGTATTTTTGACTCATGAGCTTAAATTTTTACACTTTATTTGGTTGTATAATTAAACATAGGATGGACTAAAGACTCAAACCATATTTGCATTATGTTCCATTTCTTAATCATTTTCAAGAATCTGTAAATGTATCTCCTAAAAAGCCTGCTGTGTATAGGAGATTAGCTGAAAAAAAAAACTATAGTAAATATCCACAATGGAGTATCATACAGCTGTAAAAATAAGAAAGAAGCCATCTATGACTCACATGGAGTGATTTCCATGGGATATTATTAAGTGAAAAAAAAGCAAAGTACAGGGGCGCCTGGGTGGCTCAGGGGGTTAAAGCCTCTGCCTTCAGCTCTGGTCATGATCCCAGGGTCCTGGGATGGAGACCCACATGGAACCCCGCATCCGGCTCTCTGCTCAGCAGGGAGCCTGCTTCCTCCACTCTCTCTGCCTGCCTCTCTGCCTACTTGTGACTCTGTCTGTCAAATAAATAAATAAAATCTTTAAAAAAAAAAAAAGCAAAGTACAGAAGGACATATATGTCATTTTTTGGGTAAGAGTCAAGGAAAATGAATCTGTTTACTACAATTAAAAACACAGGATTGATAAAACTAGGGAATAATAAAGTTGATTATTTACAAAGGTGAGGAGGATGGAGTAGAAGAGATACAGGAAAAAATGACTTTTGAAAACATATTAACATAATGCATATTCAAAGACAAATCAGTCAGAGTGGGGGAGGGTATGGTAAAACAAAGGAACTAAGTACATTTCAAATGACTACATATCCACACCAAAAGAAAGAAGGGCCAAAGGAACCAAGCAACTTACCGAACACTGATTTTGACCCCATATTTTCAGTCTTGGGTAGTGAAAAGGAAAAAACTAGTCCACCTCCCATGTTTCTCCTTTACTCGCACACTACTACCATATTCACAATACTTTTGTGGACAGATGTGGGATCTTTTAACCACATCAAACAATTCTGTGACACCCACTAGGTATCTGACAATTGAACTCAATTCTGACACTATCTACCTGAGAATAGCATCAGATCTCACAGGTGAAGCGCTCAGTCTTAACTGAGACTGTCCTACACTTCAGATGGTAATCTCAAGTAGTGGGACCCCAGATTACCCATTACTTCTGCCCAACCTGGCTACAAAGACAAAGTTACCCATGACCTCCTCTCTCTTGGATTTGATTTTTCACTAAAACAGCTTACAAAACTCATGTAAACACTTACTTACATTTACCAGTTTATTAAAAGACCTGATAAGAATAGAGAAAAACAACCAGATGAAGAGACACACAGGGCGAGACCTGGGAGGGGCGCAAGCACGGAGCTTCTGTCCTCATACAGCTGGTGTGCATCACCCACCTGGTACACGGATATGTTCACCAACCTGGGAGCTCCCAACAGCACCATATTGTTGGGATTCCATGGAAGCTTCCTCATACAGCCATGACCAATTATTAACTCCATTCCCAGTGCCTCTCTAGTCTATGGAGAATGGGAGGTAGGGCTCAAAATTCCAAGCTTCTGACCTTGGCTTGATCTGTTTGATGACCACACAAAGAGCCATCCAGAAGCCTACCCAGATTTTCCTCATTAGAACAAAAGATGCTCCTAGTACCCTTATAAACTACAAGGATTTGTGGTAGGACCCAGTGTCAAGACACAAATATTAGGGGGCACCTGCCTGGCTTTGTCAGCAAAACATGTATCTCTTGATTTTGAGGTTCTAAGTTCAAACCCCACACTGGGTACAGAGGTTACTAAAAAAAAAAAAAAAAAAAAATCTTTAAAAAAAAAAAGAGCCAAATATTATAACAAGTGATGCTCCTAATGTTCTTATCACTTAGAAATTTTGAAGTGTCAGGAATTCTGTGCCAGAAACTGGGGACAGAGACCAATACATGTATTTTCTATTATCTCACAGGCAGGGTGGGGAGAAGTACAAACAAATCCTGAATGTTTTTTGTGGGTTGTTTTTTAATTATAGTGGTATGGACAATGCAATTCTGAAACTATTTTGGATATATTACAGAAATGAGCAAATGAGCCGAGGATCTCACTGTGTAAAGAAAAGGAACAAAAATATAAAATAGGAAAAGATACAAGAGTCAAGCAAGGTTGTTATGGAAGTGGAAATACTGGTATAAAATCATGTTTTCCAAAATATACATATTTCCATGTACACATGTAAATACATGTTTGTATATGTGTATGTATGTGCATACTAGCTTGCTATATGCATATACACGTGTATATGTGCTAGTTCTATATTATTAAAAGGCCAAGAAGCAGATATCCCAAAAGCAATGAGATCACTTAGTACCTTGATCTTGGCCTCTAATAGCATTCTCTACTAAAAGAAACCAGGGCTCCCTGAAGAAATGGCTCAGTATAGCACTATAGCAGGGTAGTACAATAGGGGCATAGAACACTCTGTTATATCAGAAAGAAGGTGCAAAAAACAGGCAAGAATCTCATCAGTGTAGAGTCAACCTAGGGGAAAATGATGATGAGGCTGATGATATTTGCAGGGTCTTCAAAGGCTTTCTTAGATATTGCTTATTAGTTGCAAAGAGAAAAAAAATCTGTTATACAATGGAGAAATTAGGCAATACCTTTAGTGGTCATTAAAATTAACATCCCAAGTGACAGATATCAGGAACCTCCAACTGGGATACCTAGAGGACACAACATCATCTAGGCAGAATTTTGGCCAAGAAGTCATAAGCTCAATCTAATCAGGAGGAAACATTAGACAAATGTGAAATGAGAAAAGGTTTTGTTTTTGTTTTTTTAATTTTATTTATTTATTTGACAGAGATCACAAGTAGGCAGAGAGGCAGGCAGAGAGAGAGAGGAGGAAGCAGACTCCCTGCTGAGCAGAAAGCCCCATGCGGGGCTCGATCCCAGGACCCTGAGATCATGACCTGAGCCAAAGGCAGAGGCTTAACCCACTGAGCCACCCAGGCGCCCAGAAAAGGTTTGTTTTTTAAAAGTGGGAGGGAAGTACTAAAGTCTTCAAATGCCACTGTTGAAGCGATAAAGAACAAGAGAAATGATGCTAAAGAGACGCGATAACTAAATGTGGTATCATAGTCTGAATCTTGTACTGGAAGGGGTAAAAATGTTATAGAGAACACTCTCATATCAATTAACAGAACCCAAAATGGGTAATACATTAGCTAAAAGTTTATCAATGTAAATTTATGAAATAGATAAGTATACTGTGATTATGTAACTGAATATTCCTCTTATTAGGAAATGAGACTGAAGTATTTAAGGGTGAAGAATTATAACATACATAACATCCCCAAAGTATTCAGAAAAAAAAATTATATAGGCACACACAGGTCTGGAGAGCACAAATGATAAAGAAAATGGGAGTACATTATTGGCAATAGCCAAATCTAAGTAATGACAGCATGGGTGTTCCTTGTATGAATTTTATTTTTTAAAATTTTTTTAAGATTTTATTTATATATGTGAGAGAGAGAAAGAGAGAGAGAGAGAACATAAGAGGTGAGAAGGTCAGAGGGAGAAGCAGACTCTCTACTGAGCAGAGAGCCCGATGCAGGACTCAATCCTGGCACTCCAGGATCATGACCTGAGCCTAAGGCAGTCGCTTAACCAACTGAGCCACCCAGGCGCCCTTGTACTATTTTTATTTTATAACTTTTTCTAGGCATGAAATTATCTCTAAATAGTTATTTTCTATGTAGTAATGAAAACATATAAAACCTAAGTAATTGTTTTCAAAAAGTTAAAACAAAAACTGCTACCACTTTTTTTTTGCTTCCTTTTATCTTTACTCACGTACAGTCTTCTGGGCCTATTTTCTTCTCTTTGGCAATATACTGCAAGGCCAATACCAAGTGCTTTTCACCGTAACCCATTTAATCCCTACAAGAAATTCTGTGTAGTACTTTATACGATAATCACTCCATTTTACTGCTAAGGAATCTTAAGCTTAGACAGACTGAGTAATTGGCTCAAGTCTCAGAGCCAGCAGGAAGCACAACTAAGACTGAAACCAAGTTATAACTAGTGGGAAAGGACATACTCTTACTTACTCTGTTATGCTATCACTCAATGCCCTATAAACAAACACTGGCATGAATTTAATAATTTTTCTCTAATCTCTTCCCATAATTAAGAATATCTTAAAAAAAAAAAAAAGAATATCTTATCTGGACCATAAAGCAACCAGAACTCCCATAACCATGATAAGAATGTAAATTAATATGGTATGACTACTTTGGAAAACTAAACACATGCCTACACAATAACCAGCAATTTGACTTCTAAGTTTATACCCAACAGAAATGTGTCTATACATACACTAAAACACATGAACAAGAACATTCATAACTATTCATCAACACCCCAAAGTAGAACCAATCCAAACATCAACCAACAATGGAATACACAAATGAACTGTAGTATAATCATACAATGGAATACTATAAAGCAATGGTTCTCAAATTCTCTGGTGTTGGAATTCTTTGCACTCTTAAAAAAATATTAAGGTTAACCATCCTCCCATCCCCTTCCTTAAGGGCTTTAGTTTTTGTGTATTATCACTATCAATACTCTCTCTCTCAGAAATTAAAACGGAGAAAACATAATATACTAATTCAGTAATGAAAACCTCCCAACAAATAAAAGCCTAGGATCAGATGGTTTCACCAGCAAGGTCTACCAGACATTTGAAGAGAATTAAGGCCAATCCTTTCCAAAAAACTGAAGAGGGAATACTTTCAAACTCATTCTACAAGGCCAGCATTATGTTGTTACAAACCTAGACAAGGGCACTATAGGAAAAGAAAATTACATTGCAATAACCCTGATTGACATAAATGTAAAAATCCTTAACAATTTCAATTCCAAAAGGAAAATTTCAAAAGGACATTAAAAAGATTATACATCATAATCAAGTGAGATTCATCCCTGAGATTCAAGGACAGTTTAATAAAGGCCATATATGCCAAGCCCACAATATGAACACCATATTCAATGGTGAAAAGCTGAAAGGTTTTCTCTAAGATCAGGAGAAAGGCAAGGATGTCTACTCTCATTACTTCTTTTCAAAACATTACTGAAAAGTCCTGGCCAGAGCAATCAGGCATGAAAATAAATTAAAAAAAAAAAAAAAAAAAAAAATGAATGGCATCCAAATTGGAAAGAACACATAAAACTTTCTGTTTACATTTAACAAGATATACTGAAAACCCTAAAGACTCTACCAAAAAATAAAAAATAAGAAATTAGAACAATTGAATTCCATAGTCATAGGATACAAAATCAATACACAAAAATTCATTGCATTTCTACATGTTAACAATGAATCTTTCAAAAAAGAAATTAAGAAAACAACTTACATCAAAAAGTAAAATACTTAACATAAATTTTAAAAAGGTGAAAGATCTTGTGTACCGAAAACTATAAGAAACTGATTAAAGAAATTGAAGATGACACAGATAAATGGGAAAATATCTTGTGTTCCTAGATTGGAAGACTACTGTTAAAATGTTCATACTACCCAAAGCAATCTACAGATTCAATGCACTCCCTATCAAAATTCTAATAGTATTTTTCACAGGCCAAAAAACATTCTAAAATTCATATGTAACCACAAGAGACACCAAATAGCCAAAGCAATCTTGAGTAAGAACTAAGCCTGACACTCATATGTGGAACATAAGGAATAGTGTGGAGGACCAAGGGGAAGGGAGGGAAAACTGAATGGGATATCAGAGAGGGAGACAAACCATGAAAGACTCTGTACTCCAAGAAACAAACAGGGTTAGAGAAGGGAGGGTCGGATGGAGGGATGGCGTGACTGGGTGATGGGTATTAAGAAGAGCATGTGTGGTGATGAGCACTGGGTGTTATATACAACTGATGAATCACTGAACACTACATCAAAAACTAATGATATATTATATGTCAGCTAATTGAACAAAATAGAAATAAATAAAATTTTTAGAAAAGAACTAAGCTTGAGCCATCAAGCTCAAGCACCACACTTCCTGATTTCAAACTATATTACAAAGCTATAGTAATCAAAACATTATGATACTAGCATAAAGACAGGCACCATGAACAAAAAAGGAAGAGAATCATGAGCTCAGACATAAACCCACGCACATATGGTCAACTAAATCTTCAGCAAAGGCACCAAGAATACATAATGGAGAAAGGACAGTCTCTTCAATAAACGGTGTTGAGAAACTGCAATCCAATTGCAAAATAAAACTGGACACTTATCTCACATTATACACTTAAATCAACGCAAAATGGATCACAGACTTACATGTTAAGACTGAACCATAAAACTAGAAGAAAACACAGAGAAAAAGCTCCTTGATATTGGTCTTAGTCATGACTTTTCTGATATGACATGAAAAGCACAAACAGCAAAACCAGTAATAAACATGTAGGACTACATCAAACTAAAAAGCTTCTGCAAAGCAAAAGAAAATAAAATGCAGAGTCAACCTACAGAATGGGAGAAAATTTTGCAAACCATCTCTGATAAGGAATTAATATGCAAAGTATATAAGGAACTCATTCAAATCAACAGCAAAAGAACAATCTGATTTTTAAAAAGGTAGAGAACTTGAATAGATATTTTTCAAAGAAAGATATACAAGTGGCTAGTAGGTACATGAAAATAAGTTCTTCATCACTAATCCTTAGGGAAATCAAATCAAAACCACAGAGAGATATCACCAAATGGCTATTGTCAAAAAGATAAGAGATAACCTGTTGGTGAAGACACAGACCAAAGGAAATTCTTATGTACTCTTGTTGGGAGTGTAAACTGTTACAAATGCTATGGAAAACAGTAAGAAGGTTCCTAAAAAATTAAAAATAGAACTACCATATGATTCAGCAGTCCAACTTCTGGGTATACACCCAAAAACAATAAAATGACTATCTCAATTAAATACCTGCACTCCCATATCACTGCAGCATTTATGCACAACAGCCACAACGTGGAAACAACCTAAGTGTGTCTAACTACAGATGGGTGGATAAAGAAAATAGGGTATATATACACAATGGAACAGTATTCAGCCATAAAAAGAAGAAAACCCTGACATTTGTGACACCCATGACAGCATAATGCTAAGTGAAATAAGTCAAAGAGAGAAAGACAAATATATGTATTCCACTTATGCACAGAATCTAAAAACATTATACTGATAGAGATAGAGAAAAGAATGGAGGTTGCCAGGGGTTGTGGGGTGGTGAAATGTGAGACTTTGGTCGAAGGGTACAAACTTTCAGTTGTAAGATAAGTAAGTTCCAGGGATCTAATATGCAGCATGGTAACCGTAGTTAACAATATTGTACTATGTACTTGAAAGTTGCTCTAAGAGTAAAGCTTTAATGTTCTCACCATAACAACAACAAAATAGTAAAGATGCAAAGTAAAGGGTATGTCAACTAGCCTGTGATAAACATTTTGTAACATATGCATGTAGCAAATCATCACAGTGTAGACCTTAAATTTAAACAATGATATAAGGCAATTATATCTCAATAAAGCGGGGGGGGGGGGGGTACATAAAGCTATACAGATAATTTAATCTGGGTATCACTCAAGAATCACTTAAAATAGACACATCTTCTTATGCATAGTTCTAGAAGACTATTAAAATTAATTCAGTCTTCTCTGTAGCTTATACAACATGATGAGGTAAAAAGCATGAAAGTATACCAAGCCCTCTCCCCGCAAAAAAACAGGGAAAACAGCTTTAAGGTGAGCTAAGTATGTACCACTTTATTCTTTAAACAATCCATCAACCTGGTTTAAATAAAACCCTAAGAAGTAATACAATACATGGTATTTCTAAGACCAAATTTAAAACTAGTTTGACAGATTTTTCTAAAATAAATTCTCAAAATTTCCCTCCAAGGTGTCCTGACTATATTGTATGACATTATCAAAACCATAAGAATAGCACTGATTTATCAAATAAACTGCCATGCTATTTGGTCTCCAAAATTAATGTGCATATACTGATAATTGATACATTAGCTGCTTTTGTCAAGAGATCTGTAATAAGAACAATCTATTACTAATCAATGAAAATTAAATTAACAAGTGAAAATTCTTTTGTTGGGTACCTATAATATTAGGTTTACTAATTTTGAGACTAAACAAGATGCCCAGGAAGAACTGAATTCAACGTGCTATCAAGCATATAATCACGATTTTTTACTTAAAATTGTGACAGAAAACCTTCTCAAATTTCTAAATTTCAAAAATTATCCAAGGCTGTAACAGCTGGTATTCAAACTTGGAAGTATTGTGATTTCTGTAAAACACTTGGATTTCTTGTTTTCACTGTTCTGTTTTTACCAACCATACCAGGTAAATATCCTAAGGAATTTCTTCCTGGTATATTTCCTGGTTAAATGACTTGAATTGTAAAATACTGTAATTAACATTTTTCTCATTTTTAAACATATAATGTTGAAGTTTAATTTTGCTTCAATAATCTTAAAGGTACTTTAATACTATTTAAAACCCAGTATTTTAAAATAGGCCAGTTTTTAAGAAGTCTGATGTACTTGTGATGGCATATGAGAACCACAAAAATCTCTTTCCAGATGTAAATAGTATCAAACTTTCCCTTCCTGTATTCTCTCCCCTTACAAAGACCTATAAGTCCCCTCCAAAAAAAAACCAAAAACAAAACAAAAAAAAAAAGAAAACCCAGACAACAACAAAAAAACCCTTTCTATCCTCCCACCTATAAAGGTTTCCCTAGAGTGAACAAAACAAAAAGCTAAACTAAAAGATGCTTACTATGACAGACATAGGAAGAAGAATGCTAATTTAGCCTCCATTTCTCTACCAACCAGATAGCTGCATCAGTCTTTTGACCTCTAATTGGGGTCCCCTGACTGTGAATACGGGGTTGTCTAACACGAAAGGAAGCCTGGAGCTCTAACATGTTTGTTTTCTCTCCTATAGCAAAGATGTTTAAATTACAAACTAGAGACAGGAAGTCCTAAATATTAACACAGTCTGTCTCTTATAAATTACCTCCCTTTCAATTTCATTTGAAACAGTTTCAACACTAACCATAAACAATGAAATGAGAAGAAAAAAATCTATTGTATATTAAAGCACATGTCATCAGTATGCACAGCAATACTAGAAAATCTAGATTCAATTGTGCCTAGATTCTAACTGTGCCTCTTTTTAACTACTTGCCTTTCATAAACAAAATATTTTTTATTCTAAAAACAAAAGTTGTCAACAGGTCAGGACCAGTTTGCTCACATATTTTCACTCTAATAAACAGCAGGAAATTAACAAGGAAAAAAGACTGAGGGAAGCATTCAGGTAAAGAAAGAAAAAATAAAGAATTTTTGCTTAGTGTGCAGGAAAACCATTGCTAAGAAGTGAATGAACAATGTCTAAAGGAACTTTAATAGAATCATTTTATTTGGACTCGAATCTAAATTATTAAAGCTATTCTGAAACACAGACTTTTAATTATATTGCAACAAGGCTTCTTTAAGTACTATTCATCAATTCAACCAATATTTATGTGCCAAGCATTAGTATGAGTAAAACTTTAATTTTATAATAATTGACATTTTTGAGGGTTTTACATATACTAACAATGAACAGAACTTAACACTTTTTCACGTAACAACCCTATGAATAGGTACTACTCTGGCCCCATTTTACAGATGAGGGGAAAAAAGGAATTTAAAAGAACTTGCAGATGGATGTACAGCTAAACATAGGGACGAGGCTGGAAATCAAACCCAAGTAATAACTCTACTAATAGGAGCCACCAATACCTTAATCACTGTTCTATATGGTCATAATGAAACCATGGGAGACACAAGGCAATACTGGTTAATAATATAATGATACAAATAAAGTGGTTTGACAGCATAAGACACATGGTCACTGCCTACTAGAAGTTCTCAGACTAAGAGGGAAGTCAAAATACTCCATGTCAGTTTAAGCAGTAAGATGTTAGCTAATACTTAGACAAATAAATTATATCAGTAAGTACATATTTTAAAACCTAGAATCTATGAGAGCTGGCATTCAATTTCATTTCAATTTAAAACCTGTCAGACTTCCTTTGAGAAACAGGATCTCATTTCTTGCAATCTTTCAAAACAAGAACAGGTAAGTTATCAGCAAACATGAGAAGGGAGGAATTACAAACACAGTATGTCTTCACAAAAGGCATGAAGTGCAAGAGAAATAAAATCATTCTTCAAAGGGGCCTCCAAGTGGAAGATCTCATGTCTCTCCCTCAAGTCAAACTGAAATTTAGAGATTTTTTTAAGTCTGTACATACCATTAATGTCTGCTATCTTCTATCAAAGAAGTCAAAATCAGAAGCAGTTAAAAACAATTCAAGGAGCCGGGGTGCCTGGGTGGCTCAGTGGGTTAAGCCTCTGCCTTCAGCTCAGGTCATGATCTCAGGGTCCTGAGACTGAGCCTTGCATCAGGCTCTTTGCTCAGGGGGGAGCCTGCTTCCTCCTCTCTGCCTGCCTCTCTGCCCACTTGTGATCTCTGTTTGTCAAGTGATAAATAAAATCTTAAAAAAAAAATTGAAGGAGTCAAAATAAATAGATCTGCTTTTTAACATGAAAAACAGGCAATTTCAAAAGAGATAAATTTAAGATATATATATATATGGTGTAGAGGAAACTTACAAGGCAGAACTTATAAGGCAAGAAACTTAGTTTGTAATAGAACAAGCAACATAATGTTAAAGGGTCAAGGATGGATTGGGTACAAAGGAAGAAGATGATTGTTAATCCCTAAACTACCACCCAAATTACAGAACAATAGACTATCTTTATACTAAACAAATGAAAAATTTATTTTTATCTAATTTACTAGAATCCTTCCTGAGATGTGGGAGAAATCTGCAGTAGGCTTGGTAGGAGATGACTGAAGTCTGGTCTATGGAGGGGCACCTGAGGAGGGCAATCAGTTAAGGGTCCAACTCTTGGTTTTGGCTCCAGGATGGATCTCAAGGTGGAGAGATTGAGCCCCTGTTCCCTAACCTCTATCCTACTGAGGTCCTGCTCAGGCTCAGGGCCACTGAATCTGCTTAAGACTCTCACTCCTCCTCCTTCTGCCCCTCCCCCCAGTACATGCTCTCTCCCCCGTTTTCTCTAAGATAGGTAAATAAAATCTAAAAAAAAAATCTGGTCTATGGAAATAGATTTTAAAATAAGGTCACAGAAGAAGCTACATGATGGTGTATAATAACCACATAGAGTCTCTGGTTTATTAGCTCACCTCTTCTTTAAAATAACACGGAAGCAGTCACCAAGTTTTTTTTGTTTTGTTTTTTTTTTTAGATTTTATTTATTTATTTGACAGAGAGAGATCACAAGTAGATAGAAAGGCAGGCAGAGAGGGGGAGGGAAGCAGGCTCCCCGCTGAGCAGAGAGCCCCACGCAGGACTCGATCCCAGGACCCTGAGATCATGACCTGAGGTGAAGGCAGAGGCTTAACCTACTGAGCCACCCAGGCTCCCTGCATTCACCAAGTTCTTATAAACACTTAGAGGGGTCATCTAGGTGTATACCTAGGCCAGTATATTGTACGTACTTTAAAGTTCACACTATGGCATGGATACCAAAAGCTTTCTTAGGAAAAGTTGCTAGAATTTGCATTGGAGAAAGCACTCATACAACTTTAGGAGATGTTACCATCCTATAATTTCCCACTAGAAAACCCCCTTAGGATGCTGCTTATTTCTTCCATCTTAATACCAAGAGCAGAGAGCAATGTCCAGCTATAGGGAGTCTAGAGTAGCTCACTAAGACCCTCAGAGTTCACTCTCCCCCTGAGCATTCAGGCTAGATTAACATTTACCATCAGAATCTCAAAATTGGTACTGTCAAATGCAAGCTAAGGTATGTATGAATCTCTCCACAGAGGAGGTACATACTCTGAGAATGAGTACTTAGTTGTCACAGATCTAAAAGCATGATTTAGGTATGAAATTCCTATACCATGTTAAATTATCACTATTATTTAATCTAAGATTTATTTTGACTGACAAAGACCACAAAATAATTCATAAGTAAAACAGAAGAAACCCTAGGGGATCTGTTAGGCTGTTTACTTAGTTTCACTTGCTTATGTAAAATTAAGTTTTACTTTTATTCTTAACGAAGAGATAACAACTCAAGTTATGGCAAATATCCTCAGTATTATAAATACGTTTAGACAATGGGTATCATATGCAGTACTTACTTACAGTGTGAAATTATCATAAAAACTATAGTTAAAGCAGAAAACGCCACCGCACTGTTAAGTAGCTAGAAGTTTGGGGCCTTCCTCCTTTCAGTATCTGAGAAGACCAATGAAAAACTAGTCACGTTCAGTAAATCTTAACCTGGAACTACCACTACACACCAGGGAAGTTTTATGGAAAAACTGTAATGCAACTTTTAGCAATTAATGTGAGCAATCTAAAATAAACAAAAGTTTCCCAGGATTTCTAAACTGTTACATATGGAATTCAAAGAATGACAGGAGAGAATTACTTATGAAAAATCTCTTCTTCTTTCCAAAGTTATTCCTTGGTGAATATGAAGAAAACTACATGAAAACACTGTTTTCACTGGATTACTCAGCGCTAGATGTTGATAGCAAACAATTAATTGTTATAAGACACCCACTTTTTTTTAATCACAAGGATACTTGATCTTAAATTAGTATAAAGAAATTAAACCAATCTCAACTATTTCTACACTTGACAATTTAAGCCTATGGAGCAGGATACCGAAACGCCCTCATACACATTACAACGACGATTTCTGGATAAACGATTTTGGATAAACCACCCCAGTCCAAGGACGTCAGACTGGAAACTTTAAAAATCCTACAAAACATTCTAACTTCCGACCCAGTGCCTCGATGACGGACATGTTTCTCCCTTTCTCCCCCCTTCGCTCTCAGAAGCCAGGTCCGCCTGGTCCTAGGGGCGGGGACCTTCTTGGGGGACCTGGGGACCCCAGTGCGGGTGACCAGGCATTCCTGGCCTCGGCCCCGTGAGTCTGGGCCGATCCCGGCTGACTCAGGGGCGCGGACCCGCCACGGGCGACGCGGGAGCCTCCCTCACTCACCGTGAAGCGCTGGTCGCCGACGCTGCCCACGGAGAAGCAGTGGTCGCCCGGGTTCACAGCCCCGGTCAGCACCTGGTGCAGGTTCATGTCTGCGCCCTAGTCCAGCAACGGACGCCGCGTCCGGCTCATGCCCAGGGTCAGCTGCCGCTTCCCTCCTCCTTCCCTCAGGGGCGGCGGCCGGTCTTGGGCGGCGACGGCGGCAGCGAGAGGCGCCAGGAGCCGGAGCCGCTCAGCTGGGGCCCGCAGTTCATCCCGAGCCCTGGCGGGCAAGGCCCGGAGGGGGCGGGCCGCCGGGAGGGCGCAGCGCGGCGCTCGTCCGCGCACCTGTCACAGCCCGCGCGGGCCCAGGTGAAGCTCCGGGGCGACTCAAGGGCCGAGACCCCAGGCCGACTGCCCGGAGGAGAGCCGCGCAATCCACACAGTTCTTCTCGGCTCGGGGTGGCTGGCCCAGACCGAACCCCAGGGGCGCAGACAGCACGCGCTCGCCTTCCCCGCCTGACCTGTCCCTTCCCGGCTCCGGTGCCCGCCACCCCCACTGGCCTTTGCCGCTTACTACGCGTCGCTAGGTCCCTTCAGCCGAAATATCGCGAGACTTCCCGAGGCTAAGAGGGGTACTGCGGTAAAGGACTCACTTTTTTTTTTTTAACCACAGTTTACAGATCCGCAAGTGGATAAGAAAACGCCTCTAGTCAGATGCTGGCCAATCATGAGCTCCAGTCCACCTAGGGCCCCGCCCACCACTGAGGACAGGCCATCGCTTGGAGGCTGGTGACTGAGTCTGTCGGTTTGATTGCGGAACAGAAGGACCCCGGCAGAAACACAATGAGCCTAGAATGAGGTAAAAGTAGTCGAATTATGCTTTAGGATGGGGCTTAATCCGTCCGGTCAGAAAGCGTGAATGGAAGAAATGCGTTATAAATGGAGGTGCAGTGTGCTCCGTCCTGGTAGAGACTACAAGTCCCAGCAAGCACCGCTCCCCCCCCCCCCCCCGCCCACGGCGGCCCCTGGGGACTCCCAAGTTGATGTGACCCCTTCTGGCGTCTCTGTCCCGGCGTAATAGTTTCTCTAGCCTTCCGCGCCTTTCCAACTCGCAAAGCAGAGTGATTTTGAGAGACTTAAATACTCGACAAGTGTTAAAATCAAGTGTTTTCATCTAAATTTTCCTGAACTTAGGTTTTGAAGAACGGCTGACTATAATTACTGCACCAACCCTACGTTGAGCGTTTGTTTCTGGAAAAAAACCCTAAGGATTCCAAAAGATTGGTGTCACAGTTACAACTGCTGGATACTCTCAGTGTATTTTGACCCAAGTCTTGTGTTATTGTTGATAAAATATCTGTTTATATGTTTCCTTCCATATATTTAAGCCTCAAGTACGGACTGTCCTCTTCGACTGTGTATCCCCAATGTCTAGCGCAGTGTCTGTCCCAGCATAGGTGTTGGGTTAAATGTGAAACGGATGAATATGAACAGGAACTCTACACCTAAAAAGAGTATTTTGTTAAAAATTGCTAAATTGATTTTTATATACTTTTGTCGTGGTTTAAAAAAATAAAAAAACTTCACTCTGATACTTGGATGGGAGTATTAATTTTATCCCTTTATGCTTTGCGAAGAAATTTTTTTGCAATGTGTATTTTATTTTGCAGTAAAAAGTCACTTAAGGGGCACCTGGGTGGCTCAGTGCGTTGAGCCTCTGCCTTCGGCTCGGTCATGATCTCAGGGTCCTGGGATCAAGCCCTACATCAGGCTCTCTCCTCTGCGGGGAGCATGCTTCCCCCTCTCTCTCTGCGTGCCTCTCGGCCTACTTGTGATCTCTCTGTCATATAAATAAATAAAATCTTAAAAAAAAAAGAGTTAGTTAAAAAAGAAGCTTAAGAGCCATCTCCCTCTTTTAATTTGAACGATGTCAATAGAATCCCATTATTTATCCCAATCTCTTTATAAAAATAAGGGACTTAAAACTTGATTTGTCTTTTAAAAAACTTTTATTGAGGCCTAATGTACATACAACTTAATTTCTGTTTTAATTATAATTCAAATCTTATTCAGAGTGGCTTCAAGTTAATTTTATATTTTAGATTCTAACTGAAGTTTTTTGTGTGTGTCCTACATAAATTGTATCTGGCCAAACGTGTTTACTCATTCTATCCTGCCCAGTTTTTAGTTTTCAAGGGCATGCAGTATAGCAGAATTAAAGAAACTGAGTGACCTAGTAGTTAGGAAATCTGAGATCTACTCCTGATCTTACATTAGCTGTGTGACCTTGGAAAGGTTTTGCTAACTTTAAGACTGATTTTCCTCATCTGTAAAATCAGCAAGTTTAACATATCAACAACATTTTGCTTGGCATTTTCATTCCTGCAACTCAGTACATCTGTTAGTTTTTATTAAAATCCTTCAGCCTTGAGTTAGACTACCTGAGTTTGAATCCTAGCCTTACCACTCAGGTTATTTAATCTCTCTGTGCTTTACTTTCCTTATCTATAAACAAGAGATAATAGCAGACTTTCTTCATATAATCACTAGAATGATTAAATAAGAACAGTGTTTGGCACATAGAGTTCAATAGATGTTAGTTGTTATTATTATTATGACTATTACTAAATAAACCTAACTTTTTAATGTATGGTTGCTCTTTCTAATGTTTTCCAGTTGGTGTCATACCCTAGTCCAAATCAAACTTTCCAGGGATGCTTGAGACTGCGACAGATGTTCTGAGGACGTTCTAGTCTATCTAAAACTGTGGTACTACAGTTCCTAATGAAAAGCAAGGGTATTCTTTTGCTTCTTATTCATCAGAAATACTCCGCTACTTTATTAAATTGCCCATTAAACAACTTGTCTTTGATATATAGCAGATAAACTGTTTCACTGAAATAACTAAATGCTAGTAATTTATCTTTTTTCTTCCTCTGCAACTCCTGCCTACTGTCAGGTTTTATACAGGCCCAAGCTAAGAATGGTTTTTACATTTTTGGTTGAAAATATCAAGAGAAGAACACTTCGTGATAAGTGAAAATCGCATAAAGTTCACATGCCCATAAATAAAATTATATTGGAATACAGCCATGCATAATCATTTAGGTATTATCTATGGCTGCTTTCATACTACAGATGCAGAGTTGAATACAATTAACCATTGAACAAGGCAGGAGAAATTCTAGTCTCAAAGGGGAAGGGAGACTTTAATTAGACTTAATAAGTGGTGACAGTGTAAAGAACAGCAAACAGACTAACCTCGGAGACCCTGGGGGAAAAAAAGGAGCGTGTAGGAAGCCCACTCAGACTGAGAATTATTCATGCCTGTTCTTCACTCTCTGATCTCCTGAAATCCTTGTCATTATCCCCCTCCCTGCCACCCTCATCCTAAACTCATTAATATAAATTCCTATCCTCTGAGTCCCTGTGCCAAGGGAGCCACCAATAGGGGCTTCAGTTCCCTCTGCCAACATTCAGTAGATGAAGGAGACTGGAAGTAAACAGAGTTCCTCATCCTGTAACAAACGCTGAATCAGGGGGACTCTGTTGCTGGAATTTCACACAAGCATTTGGAACTTCCTGTTTCATAAAAACAAGATGAGGGTGTCTGTGCATCTAAGACACTGACTGCCCCAGGAACTCATCTGGACTGGCAACAGCAACCTTGCTATAGCAAAATCTATCATGGAGATCACAGGTTAAATAGAAATTCAAACAATGAAGTAGGACCCCAGCCATCCTTTACGTATTGTTACTATAGAAACATTAATTCTAATGCCTCTAAATTTTGGAGATTGCCATTAAATAAATACTCTTGGCTCACTCTCACTTGCTCAACTGAAGGGTTCCCACCCATAAGCACTTAAAGGGCAGTTATTTATAAAAGCTACTATTCATTGAACACCGAGTCTACACTATCATAGGTATTTTATTTATTTCATTTAAATCTCAACAAACACTATATTACAAATGAAGAAACCTAAACTAAAAAAGAGACTAAATATTCTCCAACACCATATTAGATTTCGATCATATCATCAACCAAGAATTTGAACTCAGATTTTGTGGGTTGCAAAGACCCTATAAGTGTTCTCCAAAGACCCCTGAATCCCAAAGTGAATACAATCAGAGTCTACCACTTACCCCCTTGCTGACAGTGTGAGAAGAGACAGAGAAGGTGAGATGACTTCTTTATGTTGGATCTTCAGGGATTTTTCTAAGGAAAAGAGCCATCTTCCCCAAATACTTTTCTTTTCCCCTTCCTAAAGATGGAAGAAAAGCTGACTTCCTTACTTTGACCCACTCCCAAACTAGAGAGACATAGTTTGTTGAAAGATAAACATCTCCAGCCAAGAGACTCCTGATATTTTCCTACCACTAAGGGAAATGTTGTGGGGTAAGACCAGGCATACTGGGGTTTGGATTCATTTTCCTGCCTCCTTTGCTTTGCTCACATTTCTTTTCCATCGGCAAATGCCAGAAAACACACACAAAAAGAAGAAACAAAAACAGCAAGATCAACCTCCAACTGGGCCGCACCCAAGCCCTTCCCTATGCAGGCCACACCAGAAAGCTGCAGGGAAGAGGCACAGTACTCCCTTCTCAGATGAGGGGTGGGGATGAGGGGGCAAAGTGAATAAATTAGAATAAGTTAGTAAGGGCAGGCAAGGAATGCAACTTTGTGCTGGGACAACACACAAGAGTTGATGTAGGGGGCAGGGGGCATCTCCAAAGGTTACTACAATAAGGGTAAGACCAGTGGGGGGAGAAGTCAGATTTACCTCCACATTCTTCCCAAACAGACCAGAAGAATTAAGAGTGGAGGGGAAAGAGACACACAAAAGGAAAAGGTAGATATCTACCAATTAGGTAGTTATTCACTTGGTCAAAGGCAAATACTTCTCAGAAAGTCTTGAAATTATAAATAAGTCACACATATACATCAATTGTGGCTTTAATGTGACTATAACGCTCCATATGCCAATTGGAATTTTCATTAGAGGGAAGTAGAAGTCAAGAGAAGTAATTTTGCTCTCTCTCCCTTTCTCTGCCATTGTGGTATGTGCAGTTGACTCTTTGCTGTGTCTTCTCACAAGACTTTCAGGATCAAACAATTCCTGGCCAAGAGACAAAAGTGGAATTGTCTCATTTTCCAATGGATTTAGATGAAAATTGCTAGTAGAATAAGGGACAAGACCAAGAGGAGACTTTGGAGAAGAACATTTTTGGGTCTCTAAGGAATCACACATGAGATGACACTCATTTAGGCTGTTTCAAGGTCACTCACATCTTACTATATCACTGAAAATATCACTACCATCTGGACAGCTTGACATGTTTTATTGGGAATATGCCTCTTTTTATGTTTCTGCACTAATAGGTTGGTTTAGTAATAAATATGTGGGACCTTTTGTTTAGAATAAAAGGCAGAGGTGTAAAAAAAGAGAAGCAAGACAACAGCAGGCAGTTTTTTTAAATCCAGGAACCTGAGGTCAGTGGACTCTGGAAAAGTAATAAAGAAAAGGAATTATTACAATCAAGATCCCAGCAAGTTATTTTGTGGATATTGGCAAATTGATTCTAAAGTTTTATAGCAAGGAAGAAGACGCACAACCAGCAAACACAATGTTGAAGGAGAAGAAGAGAGCTGGAGGACTGACACTAGACAATTTTAAGACTTACTATAAAACTCCAGTAATTTAGACAATGTGGTATTGGCAAAAGAATAGACAAACAAATCAGTGGAACAGAAGAGAGAGCCCAGAAATAGACCCACATAAATAAAGTCAACTGATCTTTGACAAAGGAGCAATGCAACGGAGCAAAGATAGTCTTTGCAACAAATGGTGCTACAAAAACTGGACAACCATGGCCAAAAAATTCATCCAGACAGAGACCTAAAACCTTCATAAAAACTAACTCAAAATTGAGTCACAGACCTAAGCATAAAACACAAAACTATAAAATTCCTAGAAGATCACATAGGGGAAAAGCCAGATGCCCTTGGGTTCGATGTTGATTTCTTAGATACGACACCAAGGGCATGATCCATGAAAGAAACAGATAAGGTGGACTTTGTTAAAGTCAAAACTTTTGCTCTGTGGAAGACGTAGCAACAGAATGAGAAGACAAATCATAGACTGGGGGAAAATATGTGCAAAAAACACATCTGAAAAAGGATTTTTATCCAAAATATACAACAAACTATTAAAACTCAACAATAAGAAAACGAATTACCTGAGATATTACTATACATGTATTAGAATGGCTAAAATCTGAAACACTGACAACACCAAATGCTGGTGAGGAAATGGAGCAACAGGCACTCTCATTCATTATTGGTGGGACTGCAAATTTTCACAGTGGAAAATAGTTTGGTGGTTTCTTACAAGCTGAACATACTCTTAGCATATGATCCAGAAGTCATGCTCCTTAGTATTTACCAAAAGCAGTTGAAAACTCATGTCACACAAAATCCTGCACATAGATGTTTATAACAATGTTACTGATAATAGCCAAATCACGGAGAAAATAATTACAAAACACCAAAATATTCTGGAAGCAAAGAAAACAGAAGGTGTACGCATTCCCCAAATAGAATATAAACAAAGCTTGTCAGGAACTCAGGGTCCTGGGATTCAGTGCCCCGCATCGGGCTCTCTGCTCCGCAGGAAAAAAAAAAAAATCCTTGAACTCAATCATGTATGTGTTATGGAATCACTGATGAGTAAATGGGTAAATAAACTGTGGTATATCCAGACAATGGAACATTATTCTAAAATAAAGGTATTAAACCATGATAAGTCATGGAGGAATTTATTTTTAAAGATTTTATTTATTTACTTGTTGGAGAGCACAAGCAGGGAGAACAGCAGGCAGAGGGAGAAGCAGGCTCCCCCCTAAGCAAGGAGCCCAATGTGGGACTCGGTCCCAGGATTCTGGGATCATGATCTGAGCTGAAGGCAGACACATAACCAACTGAGCCACCCAGGCATCCTAGTCATAGAAGACTCTTAAATGTATATTACTATGTGAAAGAAGCCAATCTGGAAAGGCTACACATTGTATCCTGGCAACTATATGACATTTTGAAGAAAGCAAAATTATGGAGAAAATAAAAAGATCAGTGATTGGGGTGCCTGGGTGGCTCAGTGGGCTAAAGTCTCTGCCTTCGGCTCAGGTCATGATCCCAGAGTCCTGGGATCGAGCCCCGCATAGGGCTCTCTGCTCAGCAGGGAGCCTGCTTCCTTCTCTCTCTCTCTGCCTGCCTCCCTGCCTACTTGTGGTCTCTGTCTGTCAAATAAATAAATAAAATCTTAGGAAAAAAAAAATCAGTGATTGCCAGGGGTTGTGGGTTGGAGCTTGGGGATGAGTAGGTGGAGGGCAGAGGCTTTTCTAAAGTGGGGTGAGGGAATATTCTAGGTGATATTATGAGGATGGATATATGTCCAAACCTATAGAAGGTATAAAACCAAGAGTGAACCCTAAGGTAAACTGTGAACATTGGGTGATTGTGATGTGTCAATGTAGGTTCATCAGTTGTTAAAAAAAAAAAAGTGTATCATTCTAGTGGAGGTTGTCAATAATGGGGAAGCTATGCATGGGTGAGGGTACGGTTATTTGGGACATCTCTGTGACCTCCTCTTAATTTTGCTATAAATCTAAAACATATCTTAAAAAGTAGTCTAAAAAAAAAGAAGAAGAATGAGGAGTATGATTTGGAAATCATCAGAACCCACCGTGTCCCCCTAGCTAAAAAGGTGAGAAGAGATAGGAAGGTAAATTAACGAACAGAAATGTTGGGAATGTTTCTCTAGTGTGGGAAGGAGTAACTACAAAACACCAAAATATTCTGGAAACAAAGAAAACAGAAAGTGTATACAGAGAAACAAAGCTTTGTCAGGAACTATGGGCACTCAATCATGTATGTGGTATGGATTAACTGACCAGGTAGAACATGAAATTTTCCAGCAAAAGAAACTGCTGGCCTCTTTTCTGCCTCAGACAACATAGCAAGTTGCCCTTGAAGCAATCTGTGTCTAGGTAAGAAGCATTTAAAGTGGCCCTTTAATTATGTAATATAAAGTGAGACTATTTCTGCCTAAGGGTGAGAGAATGACACTGGGTCATGCACCATCCAAAAATATATATAAACTAAATAACTATATTACATATTACATATACTTAACATATATTATTTATATATATGTGTATATATATACATATATATATTTAAAAACAGCAAAATTTTGTCAGCAACAATCACCTTAGGGAAGCAACATAACCACATGAGATAAACCAGAAAAAGTGATGGCCACCTACAAAAGCCCAAGATTCCACTCAGGCTTTGTGTGGTTCTATTTGCATCTCCAAGAAGCAATCCTTGAAAGTTACAGACAAATCATAAGAATCCTCACAAATAATCCCCAATTTAGAAAGAAGTGGACTGAGAGCATATCCTTATTTTCCCCCCTTCTGTCTAGGGAAGTAGAAATAGGTTCTAGAGAGAGATGGATGAAATGAGAAGTCAGCACAACCTTGACTGCCTCTCTCTAGTCGATGGTTGGGCTCCAGGGCCCTACACCAAAGAGAGGAATGGCAGTGGCAGTTCTCATGACAATGGCATTACAAGCCTGGCAAGCATCAGAGAGCACGTTCAAAGTAGACTACAGAAATCTACAAAATCCCACCAGAGTGCATGCCCTTACTTGCTGGGCAGTCCTGCCTTACCTTCGGTTCGTTGGCCACAGTAACTGACTCAGGAATGGACCCCAGCTGGGTCAGTCAGAAGCCTTCTCTGGGATTTTTCTGCTGCAGCTAGCAGGGAACACTTGGATTTTCTTTTTTTAAGATTTTATTTATTTGAGAGAGAGAGAAAGAGCATGAGTGGAGAGGGGAAGGGGCAGAGGGAGAGGGACAAGCAGACTCCCCACTGAGCGGAGAGCCCTACCTAGGCTCCATCCCAGGACCCTGAGATCATGACCAGAGCCAAAGGCAGAGGCTTAACCCACTGAGCTACCCAGCTGCCCCGGATTTTTTCTTTTTAAACAAAAGTATGGATACCAGGAAGAAAATTAGTTCCACAGAAAAAAAAATCTGGCAGAGCTCTGAACAAATAGAAGAAAGCAGAGGTGAATTGATTTCATCTGTTGATTTTTCCATTATAGCAAAGAAACAGAGAACCTTTTCGAGAAGGAAATTCAGTAAGCAGCATTCTAAAAACCCTCATTTCTGTGCCTGAAATTGCAAGAGATTCAGATGGTCAGAGTACTTTTCTTTCCCTGTGTTCTGAAAGCATACTGCCATGTTCTCAGTGCAGAGACTTTTGATTATAGTTCTTGGATCAAAAGCATCCTGAGAGAGCACACGCATTCAAGGTTGTAAACAGCGCGTTAATTAAAGCACATCTATCCGAGTCAATGATGGATTTTCAGCAGATAAGGCCTTTTGATTCCTGAATTTTAAGAACTTGAGGTAGATAAAAGAAATGCTTTTTTCTACATATGAAAATGTCACTTTTGCTGTGTATAGTTCTGAAAAACAATCTCATCAAGTTTGTGTTTTCAAAAATGAAATTAAAAAATAGTGTAGGATGGTATTTCTACATGTTTCTTTCTCCTGTATGTAATGAACTTGGGTGTCTAAAATGCTACATTTGTTCGCTTAGACCATTTTCATCCTGGAGAAAAAGGGGTAGGAGATTTTGAAACTTTCTCATAGAAGAGTAGGAAAGGAGATGGGCTGCTGATTAACAGAATTGGATGATTAAGGAAATGACATTGTAGTAATGTAGTGAAAAATGGGGAGAAAATGGCAGGACAAGCCTTTTTAGGTGGTTAAGGCCAAGACTGATTTTAGTGTTTGAATTTGAAGTAATCATAGGACATCCAAGGTATGAGAGCTGGGATTGTAGTTCAGGAATGATTACACAGCTGGTAATGCAAATCTGGGAGATATTGAGTTAAGTGTCAAGAGTTGACCCTCAGGAAGGGAATGGAAGTTGTTTCCAGGGAAGAGAAGGAGAAGAAAGCCAGCAGTGGAGAACCAGGAACTAAAGCTTAGTGACTACCCAGTATGGTCAGGGGTCAACTCCCCTAATGCAGTCAGGTAGGTGGGAGGGTCATGTAGGAACAATAGGAGGAACTTTAAGAAGTATGGTGTTTGAAAAAAAAAGAAAAAGTGTGTTGCTCAGAGTGAAAAAGAAATCAAGTCCAAGAAGAGCATTGGATTTAGAATTTTAGGAGGTCATGGGTGAACTTCAGGAGCTCACAGGGAGCTCACAGGTTGTAAGAAGGCATCGGCTGGCAACAATATCCATTCATTGTCATTTTCTCAAGCTGGGTCCTGAGAGTGGAAAACTATGAAGAAAATTACAAGACTCTAGACTGCTTGGGTGGCTCAGTCAATTAAGTGTCTGCCTTCAGCTCAGGTCCTGACCTCAGTGGGCTCCCTGCTCAGTGGGGAGTAGGCTTCTCCCTCTCCCTTGGCCCCCTGCCTTTGTCCCTCCCCACCACTCATGCTCCTTCTCTCACTCTCTCTGTGTCTCAAATAAATAAATTTAATTTAAAAAAAAAAAAAAGGAAAAAGAAAATTACAAGGCCGTGAAGAATTAGCCCACCATGAGCAACTCAGTCTCCTAGCCAACCCTTGAATCTGAATAAGGACAGACTATCTTTTTCTCTCTCTCTTTCTTTCTTTCCTTCTTTCTTTCTTTCTTTCATTCCTTCCTTCCTTCCTTCCTTCCTTCCTTCCTTCCTTCCTTCTTTCTTTTTTCTTTCTTCCCACCTCCCTTCCATGCTTCTTTTAAAAATCAGGTTATTTGTTAAGAATTAAAACGTGGCAGGGGGTGCCTGGATGGCTTAGTCGTTAGCGTCTGCCTTCAGCTCAGGTCATGATCCCAGGGTCCTGGAATCGAGACCTGCATTGGACTGCCTGCTCAGAGGGGCACCTGCTTCCCCCTCTCACACTCCCCCTGCTTGTATTCCCTTTCTCTCTCTGTCAAATAAATAAATAAAAATCTTTAAAAAAAAAAAAGAATTAAAAAGTGGTTAAATTTCCCTGGTACATAGAAGGTTCTGACAAGGAGAGGCTCTGACTAGAGAATACCTGGACTGAAGTAGATAAAAGGGCAGTAATTTCCTAGGCTTCAGTCAGACAGAGAACAAGTCCTTTCTAGCCCTGGCTCTGGACCACCGCCCTGAAGAGTCTAATTAGTTTGCTTCTCTGACCTTGATTACTACCTTAAGAAGAGGCTTTAAAGCCTGTTAGTTTCCTAAGCTTGCCAAGCCCCAAAGTCTCAATGTAGTCAGCAATCATGCCCTGCCCAGACCTCTTGCTGTCTGACCACATAGCTTAGCTAACCCCATTTGGGTCACAGCCTCTCCTTATGCCTCCTTTGGGAAAGCCCATCTAAGAAAGAACTGCTTACACAAAGAGAAAGATTTAAAAGATTTTTGGTGGAGTAAAGACCAATCATATAAGGAATCAAGGGTTGAGGGGTTGGACTTGGAAATGGTAAATGTAGAGATAAAGACCTTTACCTAAAAAAAAGTAGAGGTGAAATAACAAAGGTTCGACTTGATAGACTTCAAGTCTTTCTGCAAAGTCGGATGCAAATCTTTCTTGAAAAGGGAGTGTGAATTATATAGCATGTGAATTATATCTCAATATATTTTGAAAAGGGGTGATTGTACACAAAGATATGGAAAGACCTTCCGTGCTCATCTGCAGAAAGAACAAATATTCTTAAAATGTCCATACTTCACAAAGCAGTCTACATATTCAGTGCAATCTCTATCAAAATTACAACAGCATTTTTAAGGGAACTAGAGCAATCCTACAATGTGTATGAAACCACAAAAGACCCTGAATATCAAAGCAATCTTGAAAAAGAAAAGTAAACCTGGGGCGCCTGGGTGGCTCAGTGGGTTAAAGCCTCTGCCTTCGGCTCAGGTCATGATCCCAGAGTCCTGGGATCGAGCCCCACATCGGGCTATCTGCTCAGCAGGGAGCCTGCTTCCCTCTCTCTCTCTCTGCCTGCTTCTCTGCCTACTTGTGATCTCTCTCTCTGTCAAATAAATAAATAAAATCTTAAAAAAAAAAAAAAGAAAAGTAAACCTGGAAGCGTCACAATTCTGGACTTGATGTTATATTGCAAAGCTGTAGTAATGAAAACAGTATGGTAAGGACACAAAAACAGACACATAGATCAATGGCACAGATTAGAAAATTCAGAAATTAAATCACAATTATATGGTTTCCTGCTTTGTTGAGGGAAAGACTATTTGCTTGGAAAAAGACAATCTCTCTTCAACAAAGGATGTTGGGAAAACTGGACAGCAACATGCAAAAGAATGAATGTGAACCACTTTCTCATACCAAAGAGAAAAATAAATGCAAAGTGGATCAAAGACCTAAATGTAAGACCTGAAACCACAAAAATCCTAGAGGAGAGCACAGGCAGTAATTTCTCTAACATCAGCCATAGCAAGTTTTTTCTAAATAGGTCCCCTGAGGCAAGGGAAACAAAAGCAAAAATAAACTGTTGGGATTATAGCAAAATAAAAAGCTTCTGCACAGTGAAGGAAACAATAACTAAAAGGCAACCTATGGAATGGGAGAAGATATTTGCAAATGAAAATCTAATACAGGGTTAGTATCCACATTATTCAAAGAACTTGTAAAACTCAATACCCCCAAAACAAATAATCCAGTTAAAAAATAGGCAGAAGACATGAACAGACATTTCTCCCAAGAAGACCTCTAGATGGCCAACAGATGCATGAAAAGATGCTCATCATCACTCATCATCAGGGAAATGCAAAACAACAACAAAGAGATATCACCTCACACATGTCAGAATGTCTAAAATAAAAAACACTAGAAACAGCAAATTTTGGTAAGGATGTAGAGATAAAGGAACCTTCTTGCACTGTTGGTGGGAATGTAAACTGGTAAGCCACTTGGAAAACTGTATGGAGTTTCCTCAAAAAGTCAAGAATAGAGCTACCTTGAGATCCAGCAATTGCACTTCTAGGTATTTACTCCAAGAATACAAAAACAGTAATTCAAAAGGATACAAGCACCTCTATGTTTATAGCAGCGTTATTTACAATACTGAAGTTGTGGAAGCAACCAAGTGTCCATCAGTTGATGAATGAATAAAGTAGATGTGAGACACACACACACACACACACACACACACACATATTTCAGCCTTGAAACATTATGGAGGTTCCTCAAGAAGTTAAAAATAGAGCTACCTTAGGACTCAACTATTGCACTACTAGGTATTTATGCCAAAGATACAAATGTAGTGATCCAAAGGGGCACCTGCACCCCAATGTTTATAGCAGCAATGTCCACAGTAGCCAAACTGTGGAGGGATCCCAGAGGCCCATCAACAGATGAATGGATAAAGAAGATGTGGTGTATACACACACACACACACACACACAGGAATATTACTCAGCCATCAAAAAGTACCATTTATGTCAATGGGTATGGAACTGGAGAGTATTATGCTAAGCAAAATAAGTCAATAAGAGAAAGACAATTATATGGTTTCACTCATATGTGGAATGTAAGAAATGGCACAGAGGATTATCGAGGAAGGGAGGGAAAACTGAATGGGAAGAAATTAGAGAGGGAGACAAACCATGAGAGACTCTCAACTATAGGAAACAAATTGAGGGTTGCTGGAGGGGAGGTAGGTGGAAGGATGGGGTAATTTGGTGACAGGCATTAAGGAAGGCAATGGAATCTTGGAACACTGAAAAAATAAAGTTAAAAATAAGGAGGGCATATGATGCATAGCAGTTCTTTTTTTTTTTAAGATTTTATTTATTTATTTGACAGAGTAAGAGAGCACAAGCAGGGGTAACAGTAGAGGAAAAGGGAGAAGCAGGCTCCCCACTGAGCAGGAAGCCCCATGTGGGGCTTGATCCCAGGACCCTGGGATCATGACCTGAGCTGAAGGTAGACACCCAACCATCTGAGCCACCCAGGCACCCCTAGCATGTTATGGATCCCCCTTAATGATGTTTGTATATGGAGTGATTGGAACTGTCTGTATGTTCCTCTTTTCATTTCACATTGAAATATTACACTGCTCCAGTTGTTTGCACAGAACCTGTTCAACTTTCTAGTAGTCATTCCAGGGAAGGAAAAAAGAGACCATAACCATATGTTTCCTCATCGACGAACAAACATGATGGATATACTAAATATTCCAATGCCTAAGTAATATTTATATAGGATGTTTTAGGCAGTATATAACAGACTATGCAACAGTATATAACAGACTATGCAACCATCAGTGTCTTAAATAATAAAGACATGTAAATTGTGTCATACAACAAAGGCAGTTCCAGGATAGAGCAGTGACAAAATGTCAGCTTTCTCCTCTTGGACTCATGCTGGTTTTAGCAGTTCCAAATTTTTCCTCACTAGGAAACATATAGGACAGCAGGAGGGATGGGGAAGGAAAAAAGGCATTTTCCTCACTTTCTACTTTTTCCAGTGAAGAAATTCTTTCTAGGAAGCTACTATGCAAACTTCCTATTATATCTTCCTATTTAAAAAAAAAATACTTTATTTATTTGAGAAAGAGAGAGAGATACCCAAGCAGACTTCACATTGAGCATGGAGCCTAACATGGGACTTGATTTCCCCACCCAGGGCTCCATCTCCCAATCCAGAGATCATGACCTGAGCTGAAACCAAGAGCTGGACACTTAACTGACTGAGCCACTCAGGTGCCCCCCTATTATATCTTAATGGCAAAAAAGGGGGTCACAATGCAAACCCCTGGATTTAAGGGAGGTTGAGTAGGTGAATAACTGGTTTTTTAGCTTTAGGGATAGAAGTGCAAGAAAGGAGTGGGCTGGAAATAGCTTTTTGTTAGACAACAAAGCCGTCTGCTACATTACCCACTGGGGAAAGAATAATAAACTGAAAAAATATTTGCTTGAGGAACTTCCAATATAAGCAGATGTCATTTAAACTTAGGTAAATCTCAAAAGCTGAAGACTAAAATTTGAGGGGAAATAGCACACTTGAATGGCAAAAAAATTTCAAAAACCAAAACGTAAGCCTCTGAAAATGTTATGAAAGGAAATCTGATTAATATAGCTTTGTGTTTGGGGTTCCACTACTTTTGGTAGGACTATATTTCTCTTGCAGAATAGCTAACTTTTCCTAGAATTCTCCTTTATTACCTCCAGAGTAGATTCCTAAAGGGCCAAGAGTCTTGATGTTTCCACTCCGACAAGTTAACCAGGAGTGTCTCTAACAACACTCTATTTATTTTTCTTTCCATCTTAATTTTGAATTGGATCACATTTAGCATCTCTATACTTCTCAAAGAGGTTTTAAGTACAATGCCACATATCCTAAATGAAAGTGAAAATGAAAAATGTTTGGAGAAATGTAACCTAATTCTCTGAGAATTAGGATCCCTGCATAGATCAAAAACTTAGAAAAATAAAACAACTGTTTTCCATTCAAATCATGACCAAGTCATATGTTGTAAAGCTGTACTCCTAATTAGTAACTTCTACACTCAAAAAATATCTTTTGTATTTTTTTTAATTATACAAAAGGAGAAAAGAAACCACATTGGTTTTTTAATGTTATTAATAAATGAAGATATTGCTTATACATTCTAGTTTTAGCAACTTTGACTATGTTGACCCTTCAATTTTTCTTTTTCTTTAAAAAAACTTTTATTAACATATAATGTATTATTTGTTTAAAGGGTGCAGGTCTGTGATTCATCAGTCTTACACAATTCACTCTATGGTGTGAGTGCTCACCATAGCACATACCCTCCCCAATGTCCATCACCCAGCTGCCCCATCCCTCCCAGCCCCCTCCACTCCAGCAACTCTCAGTAAGTGTTTTGGGTTTGTTTTTTATTTTAAATTTTATTTATTTGTCAGAGAGAGAGAAAGAGAGACAGCACAAGCAGGGGGAACATCAGGCAGAGGGGGAAGCAGGTTCCCCAAGGATTCCAATGTGGGATGCAATCCCAGGACGCTGGGACAATGACCTGAGCTGAAGGCAGATGCTTAACCAGCTGAGGGACCAAGGCGCCCCTGATTTTATTATTTTAGGACAATTTTAGGTACATAGCAAGATTGAAAGACAGAGGGGTACCTCCTGTAGGGGCCAAAGGGAGGTCACCACAAAATATGCCACTTTGGCATATTGATTATTTTGAATTAAAAGTTACTTTAGAAACACCCAGTACAAGAAGAGCACTCTAACCCTCTTCGTCTCAATAAAGTAGGAAATAAACCTCCCCATGTAAAGGTAACCTCCCTGTACCAGAGATGGGGAATTTAGTGCCAGAAAGTTTGCATAATAAACAAGCCTTATTATGTTTTACTAATTTACTATCCCAACCCAAATTCTGTTTAGAATTCCTTAATAATTGAAGCTCCCTCACATCAGTTTTCTTTGTCCTGTCAATTCTTCATGAGATTTATTATCTCTTTGTCTAGAAAGTAAAAAACTGCCTGCCTTAGTTGTTTCTCTAGCTCTCAATTTCATTATTAGGCCTCTGTGTGCATGCAATTACATTATTTTAACCCCCCTCTTGTTAGTCTGTCTTATGTGAATTTCATTCTTAGAAAAGCTAGAAGAACTTTAAACAGCAGAGAAAATTTTTTTCCTACCCAGTAGCCCATACAAACATACCTTCCCTGATAATCAATATCTTGTACTAGAAAGGTACATTTCCTACTATTGATGTACCTACACTGACACATCACCCCAAGACCATAATCTACATTAGGGTTAACTCTTGGTGTTGTAACATTTTATGGGTTTGGACAAATGTGTAATGATATTTATCAAGGATTACTATATAGTACAGAGTAGTTTCATTGTCCTAAAAATCTTCTGTGCTCCACCTTCCTACATTTTATATGTTAAATATGGCATCCCTAACTTAAAGGCTTTCACTCGTCATGAGGACTACCTTCTCTCAGGAAGAGCCTTGCTAACCTGTTGAACATTCTTGAGTTCAAAATATTGTAATCATTTATTCATTCAGCAAATATTAATTTGCAATGCTTTCAGGTGTTTGCTAGGTGTCCTATCCTTCGCTAGATGTTGTAAAACACAAAAATAAATGAGACATAATCCTAACTCTGCAGGGGTTGTGGAATGCTGGCTCTCCTAAATCACCTAAATAACTTGTTGTTGGGACAAAGCTGACTTTATTGCTTAATGCAGTCAGGGAGGGCACTACTGTAACAGAGTTCAAATAGTCTCAGAGAGGGAAGGGCAAAGTTGGGGTATTTATTGACATTTTTTTTAAAGATTTTATTTGTTTATTTGACAGAGAGAGATCACAAGTAGACAGAGAGGCAGGCAGAGAGAGAGAGAGAGAGGGAAGCAGGCTCCCCGCCGAGCAGAGAGCCCGATGCGGGACTCGATCCCAGGACCCCGAGATCATGACCTGAGCTGAAGGCAGCGGCTTAACCCACTGAGCCACCCAGGCACCCTATTGACATTTTTTTAATTGACATTTTTAAGTTTGATTCAAAGCAGTTATTTTAATCCTAGTCCATGGCGAGAGGGCATGTTGATTAGTATTGGGTATGGATCACCGTATAGATTACATGGATGTTATAGTTTAGAATTGGTGGACACAGGAAGTGAGGATTTTCTGGCAAGTTTTGGAATGCAAACTGTTTTCTGGTAGCTTCTATTGAAGAATTTATGGTTTATCCCAGGAAATTCCATTATTTTATATTTTCCTTTAGATCTACTTAATTAATGGTTGTTTGCCCTTTCCTGGGAAAATCAACAATTATCCTGGACAACTACACCTGGAATTTGACCAAGGCATAATGCTACTTTGCATAGTTCTACCACCAAGACATCAAAGAGAGTAAATTTCTCTGTGATTCTACCTATATCTAAAACATGGATGATCTTTTGTTATGCTCTGAAAATGATGATGACCAGTCATAAGACTGATTCTGTCTCTCGGCTTACTGTTTTGGCAGAAGAGTCATAAGTTTCCCAAAGAGAATTTATAATTTTATTAGAATTAACTTCTTTAGCTGGGATATGATTTATCTTGAAGAGATAAATCCTTTACTGCTGACAGTTTATAGGCTGTTCAAAAGTTCATCAGGCCAGCACCTAAGACACAATTAAGAAGATTCCTGAGTGGCACTGTCTTTTTCAGGCAGTGGATTCCGGATTCTTTTGAAATAACAATGCCTTTAAAGATTTTATTGATCTGAGAGACAAAGAGATCATAAGTGGGAGGCACGGGCAGAGGGAAAGAGGGAAGCTGAGTCCCTACTGAACAGAGAGCCCAATTTGGAGATTGATCCCAAGACCCTGAGATCATGACCTAAGCAGATGCTTAACCAACTGAACCACCCAGTCGCTCCTGAAATAACAATGTCTTTAAACTGTGTGTTAAAAGAAGCTGTATGATTTAACTAAGTCCTTGGTAATGAAACCTCTGCTTTGGGAACCCAAGAACTTTTGCAAGTTAAAATGAGCCCTTCAGCAGCCTTCCACTGTGGTTTGTGTAATCACAGTGACCACAGCAGTTTAACTAGTAGACAGAGGCAACCGGTTTTGGGGGCATCCTTAAATCCAATGTTTCTTCATGCCATACAATCTTTGATTTTCACCGAAAACACCACATTTCTTAGTAAATAAGCTTAACTCCTAGTAAATCCTATTACCTTCTCTGTTACATATTTCTGATCACTGTTACAGTATTTTAAGTCCTGCTACTTTCCTTTCATTACCTGCAAAAGAGGAAACTCATGACTGTCTAACCTCTGTTTGTGAAATCCACATCATGAATAGATTTATTAGAAGTCTAATTAGAAAATGCAGACTTTACCTTGTATTTTTGATGAGTTGCATTTTAAAACTAAAACAGAAAAATATTAGGTAAAATACACTGCGTAAAACAAATTCACTTTGGCTCTAGAATATAACCCCTTACCAGAAGGAAAAAATTTTCTCAGATGGCAGAATTCATTGTGCTCATTAGAGCTTACTGGTTAGACAAGAGTGTGAACATTTACAAGGATATTAGATATACTTTTGTGGTAGTTCTTGAAGTGCTCCAGAGACAAAGAAAGTTCCTCACCTCAGGAGGAACCCAATTAAGGATAGCCAGAAAATTAAAAAATTTTGGAACATCGTGTTTCCTAAGAAGATAGCTATCATAAAACTAGGAATTCATCATACAAATGTGAAAGGAAATACTCTGGCACTCAAATAAGATCCTAGCCTTTGTAATACTTCAAAAAAGCTCAGTCTTTGGAGAGGTGTTGAAGAACCTGTTAGAGAAGGTCAGCATTCAACAGAACTTACAATCCAGCCCGGTAAGAGGAACATATAAGTTTGAAAATCCAGTAAGAGATATGCAAACTATGAAGAAATAACATGTAGGCGAACTTTTAGGGAGAAGGAGTGTGGAGGAAATGGTCAGTTCTCAAGGAAGGAGAGTCTTAATGGATCTCGAACAGTTGCTTAGAAGAAGGTACAGTTTTAGAGGGAACTTAGAGGTACTTGGAGGTAAATCCTTGGGAGAAGAAGATGTGAAGGTGACATGGAGTGCGTTCTAGACAAAGTTAGCAGCTCAAGCAAGGGTTATGAAATGGCTTGACCAGTCCAGGGACTGGAAAACATCTCGGGTGGCTAGAGCAGTTGAGTGACAAGTAAGAGATGATATATATATTGTGGAAAATTTGTATTCCTTGATCTCTACCTCAAATAAAGCTCTTTTAGAGGAGAGGAAGTAACTTGATAAAAGCATAATTCCTTATTGATAAAGAATTTCACCTGAAAAGCTTCTGTTTTCACAATTATAAATATATCTTGATCCTGATATTCATACTCATTTTTTAACTGCCCTGAGTCAACATTAAAAATTATGTCACATGTGGAATTCTACAGATACCCTTTCTCCCACCATAATCTAGTTGCTACAAATATTTGAAACTTCATTCTGGATAAGTATAAATTTGTGCAAATGGATCTACTTTAAGCAAATGCTATTCAATTGGAAAAGATGCCATTCAGTTGGAAAAAAGTCATGTTCTGATATTCAGGTGCACAAAGTAACTTACAGGCCCGGCCAAGAAATATTCTATTTGTATATGTATCTGTGTCTGTGTATGTAACTGTGTCTGTGTGTGTGTTTATGTGTACCCACGAGTATCATTTCTATTCATGTAGTATCCTTTATAACCTAAAACGAACATTCTAGGCTATCGTCTAATGGTTTTCTATTTACTATTGCAAGGTAACATTGTTGTTAGTAAACACTCTGCATGGAAAGAACTATTACAGTAAAACCCACTCAACCACAGTTCAATGTCCTTGTTCAGTGGGTTTCTATTTAGAACATAAGCAAGAACCTAATGACAGACAGAGGAGCTTGTCATGTCCTTGCTTTCTTTGCCTTTCTTTTGGGTTCAGGTTTATAGCATTAATCTCATAATCATATTTCCTTGTTCATGGCACATTTCCATCATTCATACAATCCTCTCCCCAACCCCTCACTTTTTATGATTTTAAGGAAGGGAAATATTTTTACCTTTGTGCTTCCATTTTTCAGGGTTTAGATGGAAATGAAGTCCTAAGAGTCAGAGAGACCAGGGTTTGGATCTTGGGTAAATGATTGAACTTCTCTGAGACTCCATGTTTTCATCTATAAAATGGGAATAACAGCAACTAGTTCATCATGGTGTTGTCATGAGAATGGACTATGCACCTAGAATGCTTATTAATACAGTGTCTGGAACATGGTAAGTGCTTAATACATTTTTGCTACCATTCAGTAACAATGGCATTAGAACTTTAAATATGGGGGCGCCTGGGTGGCTCAGTGGGTTAAGCTGCTGCCTTTGGCTCGGGTCATGATCTCAGGGTCTTGGGATCGAGCCCCGCATCAGGCTCTCTGCTCAGCGGGGAGCCTGCTTCCTCCTCTCTCTGCCTGCCTCTCTGCCTGCTTGTGATCTCTCTCTGTCAGATAAATAAATAAAATCTTTAAAAAAAAAAAAAAAGAACTTTAAATATGGACAAACTACAATGCAGGCTAAGAATATTACCAACATGCTTTGTCACTTTAAGTAAGTCACTTGGTGAAACTGTTACTTCCATTTTTGCAACTAAGGAATAGAAATAACATTGCAATTGTTTGTAAATAAGATTATGAAATTTTAAAGCACGAAATAAATGTTAATTTATGTCACTTCATTAAAATCTGTAGTTACGGGGTACCTGGGTGGGTGAGTTGGTTAAGCATTTGCCTTTGGCTCAGGTCATGATCCCGGGAGTCCCAGGATTGAGTCCTGCATCAGGCTTCCTGCCCAGCAGGTAGTCTGCTTTTCCCTCTGCCCTTCACCTTACTCTTATGCTCTCTCTCTCAAATAATAAAAATAAAATCTTTTTTAAAAAATCTGTAGTTACGTGTATAATCCTGAAAATAAGTAAAATTTGTATTTTGTATTAACAGTGGACCTTCCACTAAGGTGTTATTAAGACGTTAAGATAAATGCATTCAACCCAAGGTTAGGGATTCTGTAAGATAGGAGGAGCAGATGTTCTGTAACTGATGGGCAATGATAGAAGAAATTTATCCTCTCTGAAGAATTCCATGTTTATTCCTATACAATAAATAGTGAACCCTCAGTGAACCCTATCAGCTGCTCCATTAGGAAGTGGATAGCACCAATGACCAGGTCTTCAGTGGGAGCTGATTCTGTGGGTCTTTAGACCACTTGAGTAACTGTAGCCATTCCTCTCCCCTTTCATGCCTAATTCTGACTTAAAATTTAGCTCCTCCAAAGGATTAGCAACAAAGAAGGAAATGTTCTGCTGTAAAAGTAATGGAACTTGTGGGTCCTCTAAGACTGTCTATTTTGACCCTTACTTCTCAAAGCATAAGACTCATCATCGGTATAGGGGCATTAGGCTCTTTTCGCTGAGGGGCTGTATAGAGCAGTGACTTCGATCCTTAAAGCCAGACTGCCTGGGATTGAATCCTGACTTTGGTGCTCATGAGCACTGTAAACTTAACCTGTTAGGGCTTAAATAGCACCTTACTTCATGAATTAGACTAGTACCTAAACCATACTAGAGGCTTAGTTAATATTAGCTATCAGTTCTACAGCTTTTTTTTTTTTTAAATGCCTAACAGGAATATGATTTATCTGAAAGGTAAAACAGGAGGATGAAGTTGGCTTAATTTGAAATAAGTTATATGGGCAGACACCATCAAGATACCAACGTGAGTCACTCCACAGTCACATAAATGACACGGGTTTCTTCCTCATCGCTAAAATTCTGAAAGGTAGTACAGTACAGAGAATAAGTGCATGGGCTTTTAACTCAGTCATGACACTTATGTGTTTCTTCCTTTGTAAAATGGTTAAAAACAGTACCTCCTGCATGGAGTCGTTCTGATGCTTAGAAGAGATAATGCCAGTGAAGTGATTAGCACCATTTCCGACAAACAGTAAACACTTAATATTATGTTATCAATAAGAAATGTCAGTGGTGGTTGTTATTTTAAGAAAAATAGCAAGGTATATAAGCCCCTTTGAATATTCCTAAGTTGTAACTCTCATTGTCACAAATTGAAATGTGCTTCTTGTTGTAGATTTAGATGTATGGAAAAAATGCTAGAAGGATTCTATTCCTGGGCCATAAGAGTCACTTACAGCATGAGTGCCTCTGTGAATACACTGGCTATTTTCTTCTGTGAACCTCACATCTCAGTCTCTAAGATTCTGTGCTTTGTTTTGGCTTCCTATTTCAGGTCAGGTTAGCTGTGGGAGGTTGTTTATGCCATTGCTAGGTCTTGCTTTAATCTGAGCTAGTCTTGATCTGAATCTGTTAGAAGCGGCTAAAAGAAGCCATAGCTAGTTGGCATTTAGTTGAAAAAGCATGAAGATTTTGGGGAAACAGTTTTTAAGATAATGGGAAAAGAACAGGATGTTGTTAGATTGGATTTAAATGTCTTGCACGTATATTGGAGTTTGGATTACCTTCTCTATGGGCTAACTCTGGCTAGAATTGAGTTAGCATTTTTCCTCATTCAGTTTACTTGGCTTAAAGCTCATTATTGTCTTATGGATTCAAATTAATTTAGTTTTAGCCCAAGTAAAATGTAATAAAGATGGTAAACCTTTAGTTCCAGTCTTCTCAAACGCATTACAAAGCAAAATGGTAGTTTTTGCATGATGAGTTGCTCTCAAATATTCAAAGCACATCTATGAATCATTTAAACTGATAAACACTTTAAATTGCAATAATAAATGTACAAATTATTTTAGCAGAAAAAAATTGCCATTAATTCACAAGGGGCAGCAGAGTTGTGTTTACCTGTTCATCTACTTAAACCCTCTCCCTTCACAGCCTTTGATCTAAACTGTATCTTCTTTTGTAGTGGATCAAGGGTGTCGCTGTGGCAACACTGAAAACTCAAGGCACCAGAACGTGGTCAGGTCAGAAAACCTCAACATCTGTCCTTCTGGGTCCATATGGCATGTATTTGCTGTATGTGATTTGTTTGGTTATTTGTGTACCTATCCAGGAGACAGGTCTGAACACTGCCTGGGATCACGTCTCCTTGGAAAGAAAGAAGGAGGCAAAGGAGGAAAGAAGGGGAAGGGAGGGAGGGAGGAAAAAAAGAAGAGAAGAGTGTGTCTGTATGGCGCCAGAGTCAGAGACATGGGCCTAGGAAAATACTGTTATCATTGTGATCTCCTACCTTCTATATACCACCCCACTGGCTGCTCTTTCTTGTCGCTATCCCATTTCTTTATGAAGTCAGCCTTAGAGATCTTTTCTTTGTTGTCACAAATGGATTCAGTAATTTGAATCCCCCTCAGGAGTGAAACAGTCAATGGAAACATTTTTTAAATGTAGGTCTTAAAATAGGCTTCCCTGAATAATTCACAGGTCTGTCATAGATGGTCATGTTCATTATCCTACCTCAAAGTTTGATTTTTCTGTTTCTGTCAGCTCCAGCATCAGTAAAACCTCTGAGATATAAAAAGAGAAAGAAATTCAACGTTGCTTTTCCTCTGTACTCTAACTTGCCCTTTTATCTACAGGAGCTAAAAGTATTAATTTTGGAACCACACCTATTTTTTTGCCCCAAAGACTATCTTAAATAATTTATGATGATGACACACAATGAAATACGGTTGTGAAATGGCTTTCGGGAGTACCATTCTTTGACCCCCAAAAGACACTTGATTGAGTGCATTCTTTCTGATTGGAAGATAGCAGAGCTCATTAACCTAAGGGATAGAATGACATTTGCTGTGTCTTTGACTGTTTCAAGAATAGGATCTTCCCACTAGATTACGTTGTTGTCAGTCTTTTTACTGTTTTAAGGGAAACACATCAATCTAACATTTAAAAAATTCTATTTCCTCCTTTGAATAGATAATACAGACATATGGTGTAAAACCCAAAACATACAAAAGGGTATGTAGTGAGATGTCTCTCTCCTGCCCTTGGTCTCCCAGCCACGCAGCTCCTAGAGGTAACCACTGCATTTTGGATACTCTTCAGGACATAGCCTCACACTGACTTTTGACACATCTTTCCCCATCTAACCAGACGTTTGGCTCAGACTTTACTGTCAAATTCAGTTATTTCCTAAAGAAGCTGTTTCTCCCTGCTGGCCATTTGCTAAAAATTGATTCACAAAATGGAAAAACTTAATATAATTAAACTCCCATTTAAACAAACTTGATAGAATGTCAAAATTGCTGGGATTAATTTAAGTAATGTTTAAAAGAAAACCAATTACTGTAGAGTCCAGATGGCAACTTAAAAAAAAAATATATATATATATATATATATGCATATATATATATATATATATATTGCAGTGTCTTTTCTTAGGTTTGTCTGTCAGCGAAGAGGATGACTTCTATATTAGGGAATTCTTTGTTTTTTGTTGTTGTTAATCTTGCCCTGTGTCAAGTTAGGCTTCCAGTCCAATTGCAGAAGACCCCTTCTTTTACCTCTACCTCTTTTTTGCATGTTTTTGGGGATTACCTTGTCCTTAGCCTACTTCCTCTATCCTGAGCTTTACAATTAGGTTTTATACCTTCTTAGAGCTGTCCCCTGGGTTTAGGCTCTTTTGCCTGTTTGCCTTCTTTCCTTGTCCTTCTTTGTTCTGAGGTCATCAAGATCCCAGCAGGTAAACACAGTCACAGGATAAAGAATTAACTCTTTAACAGTCGGGTTGGATAGACCTGTGTTTGGGAACAGCAGGTCTACACTGGAGTTTCCATTCAATGCAATTTGTTGAACTCTATCACCCCCCTCACTATTAATGGGTCATTTGTTTGGAAATGGGAATTGGTTCATTAAATGACAACGTAAGTCAAACAGATTTTTAGTGAAATTGGACTGTCCTTGATGATGCAGTTCCTAGATTTCACTAGAGTGAATTATTTATGAGGCGATCCTGAAGGAAGTCACATGATCCCACCCACAGCAGTACTGTACTTGTGGAGAGTGTTATGAAGATATCACGCAAGGTATTCTCCTGAGGGTACATGCTGTCAGCCCACAATAAGACAACTCTGTAAGGAGGGCTTTTAGGTATTTCTAGCAGTTAGTCCTACTCTGCTAGGATTCAACGTGGACTTACCTCATATACACATTTAGGGCAAGGTCCCAGGGTTTTATTAGTTCTGATACCATAAATTTAAACTAAGAGAACATGTACTAATGAAGAGGAATAGTGTTTTTATTTTTTCATTATCAAGTACTGTAGCTAGGCAACCAGGAATTTGATTAGAATCTGCTGTTTGCTTGACACAACATTCTCATTGCCCTCAAGGTCTCTGCCAACAAGGTTAGAAACTCCTGTGACAATGTCAAGCAGTTCAGAACTATTGGATCATCCACGTTAATATTTTTTCCCCAGTGTGCTTCAGATCAAGTGTTTTTCTATTTATTACTCATTTTATTTTATTTATTTAAAAGATTTTATTTATTTGACAGAGAGAGAGAGAGAACACAAGTAGGTGGAGTGGCAGGCAGAGGCAGAGAGAGAAGCAGAGTCCCGGCTGAGCACAGAACCTGACACTGGGCTCAATCCCAGGACACTGGGATCAAGACCTGAGCCAAAGGCAGATGCTTAACCAACTGCACCACTCAGGTGCCCCTATTTATTACTCATTTAAAAAACCATACTGCTTTATGGAGCACCTGGCTGGCTCAGGTGGTGGAGTATGCAACTCTTGATCTTGGGGTTGTGAGTTCGAGCCCATGTTGGGTATAGAGATTACTTGGAAAATGTATGTTTAGGGGTGCCTGGATGGGTTAGTCAGAGTAGCATCCAACTCTTAATCTCAGGGTCCTGAGTTCAAGGATTCCCACATTGGGCATGGATCCTACGAAAGAAAGAGAGAGAAAGAGGAGAGGGAGGGAGGGAGGGAAAGGAGAGAAGGAGGAAGGTAGGAAGGAAGAAAGGAGGGAGGGAAGAAAGGAAGGAAGGAAGGAAAGAAATCTTAAAACAAAACAAAACCATACTGCTTTAAATGGGTTACCTGAGATACTGTTTTTTACTAGCACAGGCTTGTACCTCATAGGTTGAAAACAAGCTTATCAGGGCCCTACCTATTTTGGGTGTAAGTAAAAACTAATTTTTTTTTTTAAGATTTTATTTATTTATTTGACAGAGAGAGATCACAAGCAGGCAGAGAGGCAGGCAGAGAGAGGAGGAAGCAGGCGCCCTGCTGAGCAGAGAGCCCGATTCGGGGCTCGATCCCAGGACCCTGAGATCATGACCTGAGCCGAAGGCAGCGGCTTAACCCACTGAGCCACCCAGGCGCCCCTAAAAACTAATTTTAATTAAGTTTGGAATTGTATGCAAAATATTGATGTTCTATTTCTGGTTATGTATTCTCATGAGAAAACTTATTAACTAAACGAAGGGGCAGTGAAAACTGTGGAAGGATATTCTTGGTTTATGGCATTCAAAAATTTCATGATTATGTCTTCTGCCACAGTGTTGTCACATTACTTATATGTGGTTATCTCAGAAGCTAGGATACTGAGATAGTATTGACAAAATTAATAGAGCACTAGTGACTTGTCTAATATACCTCCTATATAGGCACAATGACAGAGAGAAAGGGTTTTAGATTAATAGCCTTTAAGCTCTTAGTAGGTTAAGCTACTGTTTGCCCTTAAGACTAGCATGACTGCAACAGATAATTGTCTACATATATTTTTTTAAGGTGAGAAAAATACCTTTGTGTTTCAGTTTAGCAGTATCTTTAGGTAAATGAATGTCTTCAAATTTGGTTTCAAACAACCTCCTATTGGAAACTGGTAGGCACACAGCTGTGATTTTATTTCCTTACTATAATTTCAGATGGTTTATGTTTAAGTAATTCTCCTGAAAATGACTTTAGGACTGGCAGGTAATGACTCAATGGGACAATTCCTCCTCTGACTCATGGAGAATCTGGTATTAGTCATTTGACTCATCTGCTTCTCTCATTTAGGAAAAGTCACTATAAATGCACCATAAGGTGCTTGTGAAATGCTCCAATACACATATAAAAGGTGCTAGAAAATTATAAGGTTAGAGAGCCTTTTTTTAAAATACAAGTTTATGAAACTTCAAACAGGTATTGATTTTCATTAAAGACCAATTCTAGAATTACCTATTTATGTGCGGGAAGGGGGAAACAACCCACCTCCTCTCCAAATGAAATATCTCATTAAAGTTTTATAGTTTCAGTATGCTTCTGATCATTAGGTTAAATAAAATAAATGGAAAGAAACAAACATTCAGTGCTGGATTTAATTTAAAAACGTTTCCTAATTAAGTTTAAAAATCCACACACTATCCAGTGCCTACCATAAATTAAATTAATTAAATCAGAAGCTTATTCCACTTTGGTTAAGTAGAATTAAACCTGTCTCCAACATAATTTTTTTTAAGATTAACAAATGTCAGTCTCCCAAAAGTATTTCCATTAAATAGAAATGCAGTGTGTAAGTGATATGCTTTTATTAGAATAACTGACAACCCTTTCTTTAAATAATAGACTTGATTTTTTTAGAACAGCTTTAGATCTGTAGAAAAATTGAGAAGATAGTTCAAGGAATCCCCCTAGAACCCATGCCTAGTTTCCCTTATTATCAGTATCTTACATTATTATGGTACATGATAATATCAACTAAATATCTGTATAAATTATAAGTCAAATAAAGATGAGAAAGTATATATTTTTATTCTGAACTTATTTGGGTTATTGGCCTTTCCTTCTATACTCATATGCTAAGCCATACTTTCAGCTCTGTTGGTATTTTCCTCTGAGTCCTGATTTACCTACTTCAGCGATAAGAAGAAATGAAATGTTGTTACGTCCCTTTTTGTTTGTTTGTTTTTCTCCCCATTTCTTTTAGTGTCACAGCAGCAACTCCTCAGCTTGGTCTGCAGGTGATGGGGCTCATGAGAGCTAGTCCTACTAGGCAGACCCGAGTTCCTAAAACCTGTAACTCTACCCTTCACATTCCTGAAGGCATGGGCAGATCCAGATTTTATGGGGCAGGACGATTATACATTTTTGGAGGCCTCTTAAAAAGGACAGACAAAATTAGGTTCATTTCTTAGAAGGGGGCCATGCAAATGAAAAGCACTGAAGTTTAACATTAATTAGCTTCATGGTTAAATTGGTCACCGCCAAAGGACTGTATCTCCATGTATAAATATATGTATTTCCTAATGCATACCCTCCATATGTGTGTGCATGTGTGTGCACGCGTGTGTGCCTGCATGTGCATGTGTGTGTGAATAAAACCCAAAACAACACAGTTATAGGCACCTGTTCTTTCTTTCTTTTTAAAGATTTTATTAATTTTTTTGACAGAAATCACAAGTAGGCAGAGAAGCAGGCAGAGAGAGAGAGAGGAGGAAGCAGGCTCCCCATTGAGCAGAGAGCCCGGCTTGGGGCTCGACTCCAGGACCCTGAGATCATGACCTGAGCCGAAGGCAGAGGCTTTAACCCACTGAGCCACCCAGGAGCCTCACGCCTGTTATTTCTATCTGGGATTTTGGTCCTTACCTCCAATCTGAAATCTAGTGAGTTAGACTGCCCCCCCTCGGTGGTCAAACTAGACACTCAGATTTTATAACTCTTCTATAAAATGAGGTCTAGAGCAATGAAAAGTGCCAGAATGCAAAAGAGCAAGACAGAACCTAAACCTGAGCAGGCCAGAATTATTTATTAACCTAGACACCCTCCCTGGGTGGGGAATCGGCCTGTTTCACCTAAGCCTTGAGAAGAAAGGACACTCAGAGAGAGGTGACTCCTGTAAGTCTCGTTTACCTTTGAAAGCACCTTCCCAGTATAATCTAAATCATCTTCCTGCAGGGCCCGGAGTCTAGCAGGAGCCCTTCCCGTGGGGCAGAGTCCTGTAGCAGAGCAAAGAAGAAGTCAGTTGGGTGGTAAGAGGACAGGAAGACTGACGGAAGCAGGCTTACTCTCCTGCCTTCCCCATCTCCAGGCTTTAGGGTAATTCCTCTGTTTATCCATCAACCCCCATGTGAGATTTAGAAACTTGATACTCATTTAACCCACATATTCAGATTGTTTTCTCTGATTGATCAAAATGTTTAATTCATCTGCTATTTATGTAGCATGATTTTCAAAAAACCAAAAACCTCACCTTAATTCAGAGAGGGGGTAAAGATGTTGGCTGTAGAGATACGCATGGACTTAGAAATGGATTACAGTTCTGTTTCTCTCTATGCGGTCGCAGTTTCTACTTCCCTCTGGGTTTCTGCTTAACATCTGGGGGGTGGCCAACTTCTTCTTGCAGTTTCTACCTTTTAACTTCCGCTTGCACAGAACTTATACTTGTTAACAGTGCTATTCTAGGGGCTGGAAATACAGCAGTGTATAAGATGGCCCTGACCCGTCATGGAACTTACAGTATGTCAGGGAATAAACAGAAAGACTGAGAGAGAGAGAAGGCACGTGAACTATAGGGGGGCAGGTGGGGGGAGGGAGGCAGAGATGTTATACTCTGAAACCAAACACACGAGATGCAATGAAAACCTACATTAGGTGAGCGTAATATAAACTGTGGATCAGGGTGCTGGGTGGCTCAGTCAGTTAAGAGTCTGCCTTCAGCTCAGGTCATGATGCCAGGGTCTTGGCATGGAGCTGCACATAGGGCTCCCTGCTCAGTGGAGAGTCTGCTTCTCCCTCTGCCCTTCCTCCTCCCCACCACTCATGCACGCTTTCTCTTTCTCTCTCTCTCACTCTTGCTCTCGCCCTTGCTCTGTCTCAAATAAATAAATAAAATCTTTAAGAAGAAAAACCTAAAAAACCAAGAATAAACTGTGGATCATGATCCATGAGTGTTTTTAACAAAAAAAAGAAAATGTCAGAATAAATCATGTACAGTAAGGATAAGTATTGCTTTGTGAATCTTTGGGTTTCAGTTGGCATTATCAATTGGTAAACAGATAATATTCCAGGTCCTTGTGGAGTGTGCTTTCTAGGAGAAGATAATAAACAACGTAAATTCATAAAATATAGAAGATATTAGAAGGTGATAAACTGAAAAGTAAAAGGCAAGGAAGAGTATATAAAATATCAGCGGTAGGCATTGAAATATTAGAGGCAGCAGCCGAGGAAGACTTCTGTGGGAAGGTGGCTTTTGGGTAAAGACCTGGAAGAACTGAGGGAGTGAGCCATACAGCTGTTTGGAAGAGGAACATTCCAGACGGAAGGCATAGCCAGTGCAAAGTCCTTGAGTGGGCCTGATTTATTGTTGGAATTTATAGATGAGCAAGGCCAATGCGACGGAAGGGGGAAGGGGAGTGAATGGCAACAAGGAAGGAGGGTCAGTGGAGCCTCTGGATCACGCAAGACCTTACAGTTCAAAGCAAGGTTTTTGGTTTTGACTTTTTTTTCCCTTAAAGATTTTATTTATTTATTTGACAGAGCTCACAAGTAGGCAGAGAGGCAGGCAGAGAAAGAGGGGGGAAGCAGGCTCCCCACGGAGCAGAGAGCCTGATGCGAGGCTCGATCTCAGAACCCTGGGATCATGACCTGAGCCTAAGGCAGAGGCTTTAACCCACTGAGCCACCCAGGCGCCCCTGGTTTTGACTTTTGAACGAGATGGGAAGCCCCTGGATGGTGTTGAGCAACAGAGGAACATCTGACTTATGCTTGAATAGGATCATTCTAGCCATCAGTTTGAGAAGAGTTTTCAGGAAGGCACAGGCAGAAGTAGGAGCAACAGAATGTAAGCTCTCTCCAGCACAAGATTGTTTCCCTGTGTGGTTGGCTTTGTATCCCTAGTGCTTTATAACAATGACTGGCACATAGAAATAGTGATTTGTTCAAGAATGAATATTTGAAGGGGCCCCTGGGGGGCTCAGAAGCGTCGGCCTTCAGTTCAGGTCATGATCCCAGGGTCCTAGGATCGAGCCTCCAGTCGGGCTCCCTGCTCAGTGGGGAGTCTGCTTCTCCCTCTGCTGCTCCCTCTTGTGCATGCTCTCTCTCTCTCAAAACAAATAGAATCTTTAAAAAAAAAAAAAGAGAATGAATATTTGCCTATAGGTGCACCAAATCATAGCATGAAATATATTTCTTCTCGCTGTGGGTCGAGGTCATAAGGGTTTAAAGTTCCTCTCTTAGAGGAAACTGACCTCACGAAAGACTCTCTGGGAATTGACATTTAGGCTGAGATCTGAAGAACAAGGAGGAGGAGGTTTGGGATGAAGAGAAGACAAGATTTTTCCAGGAGGTGTAAATTTGGAAATTATCATCCCCTGTGTAATATTTGAAGCTCTGCTCTGTGTTTCTGGGTGGACGTAAGGAGCAAAGTTAAAGCTGTTGCAAGCCACTTTCTTTCTCTTATTTTTTGTACCCATTCCTGTGACCTTTACCCTATTGAAAAATAGCAGAGTGGTCATTTTTCTGAAAATTGTCAATCTTAAAGGCAGCCTCCTGTGCCATGTCATAATAATCGGAAAAATTAGTAAACAAAATTCCTGTTTCGTTCCTTTTATTTAAAGTGTCCGTCATGGTGATTTGATAAACATAGGCCCTGTATGTGGATGCCCCTCATCTACTGAACAGATCTACCTTTTTAGTTCTTTTTTGTGAGAGCCTCTAAGCTCTACTCTTCCAGCAAATTTCAATTATACAGTACAATGTTATCAACTATAGTCACCGTGGTTCACATTAGATCCTCAGAGCTTTTCATCTTACTGCTGCAAGTTTGAACCCTTTTACTAACCTCCCTTATTTCTCCCACCAACAGCCCCTAGAAACCACTTTTCTGCTCTGTTACTGGGAGTCTGAGAATTTGTTTGTATGCTAATTGTGTCCACATATAAGTGATATCATGCAGTATTTGTCTTTCTCCATCTGCATTATTTCACTTGGCATAAGGCCCTGAATGTCTCTCTTTTTGAAAAAAGCTTTAGTTATTAATTTTAGAGAGAGAAAGAGAGAGAGAGCGTCATGGCGTGGGGGTGGGGTAGGGGCAGAGGGAGAGAGTCTCAAGCCAACTCCGGCTGAGTGCAGGACCCCACATGGGGCTCGATCTCATGACCCTGAGATCATGACCTGAGCTGAAACTGAAAGTCGAGCGCTCAACCCACGGTGCCACCCAGGTACCCCTAATGCACTCAGTTTCTATCCATGTTGTTGCCAATGCAGGATTTCCTTCTTTAACTGGCTGAATAATATTCTGTTCTGTACATAATATACAGGAAACATCTTCTTTATCCATTTATCCACTGAGGGAAACTTAGATTGTTTCCATGCCTTGACTACTGTGAATAATGCTACAGTGAACACAGGAGCATGGCTATCTCTTCCATATCCTGTTTTCATTTCCTTTGGATGTATCTATTCCCAGAAGTGGAATTGTTGGGTCATATGGTAGTTCTTTTTTTTTTTTTTTTTTTGAGGAACCTCTGTATTGTTTTCCACAGTGGCTGCACCGAGGTACATTCCCACCAACAGTGTACGAAGGTTCTCTTTTGTCCACATTCTCAAACTGCTTGTTATCTCTTGTCTTTTTGAGGATAACCATTCTAACAGGTGTGAGGTGATATCTCATTGTGCTTTGGATCTGAAATTCTCTGATATACACATTGGCCATTTGTATGTCTTTTTTGGAAAAATGTCTTTTCAGTTCTGCCCATTTTTGGACTGGGTTGTTTATTTTTTGCTACTGATGTGTATGAGTTCTTTATATATTTCAGATAGTAACCCTTTATCAGGTACACAATGTGCAAATATTTTCATCCATTCTGTAGGGCGTCTTTTCATTTTGATGATAGTTTCTTTTGCTGTGCAGAGGCTTTTCAGTTTGATGTCATCCTAGTTGATTTTAGTTTTTGTGGCCTTCACTTTTGGTGTCAAATCCAAAAAATCATTGCCAATACTATGTCAAGGAGCTTACCCTCTGTGTTTTCTTCTGAGAGTCTTTATGGTTTCAGGTCTTACCTTCAAGTCTTTAACTGCTTTTGAGTTGATTTTTGTGTGTAGTGTAAGAGAGACATCCAACTTCATTCTTTGCGTCTGGCTATCCAGTTGTCCCAACATTATTTATTAAAGAAACTACTGTTTTCCCATTGTATATTGTTGGTTTCTTTGTCCTAAAATAATTGACCATATATGCACGGTTTTATTTCCAGTGTTGTATTCTGTTCTATTGATCTATGTAACAGTTTTTAAGTCAATACCATCCTGTTTTGATTGCTATAACTTTGAAAGATAGTTTTAAATCACAAAGTATAGTGCCTCCAGATTCATGGCTATCCCTGTTTTCTGAAGCTGTACCTTTTTATCTTTGATCCGTTCTTTAATTTTGAATAGGAAGAATGTGATTATTCCTGTGTATAGACATAGGTATAGTTATATTGTCTGCCTAAGAGACTAGCAATGCTTTTCTCCTGATTCTTCGCGTAGAGTATTCAACAACACTGGTTTGATTTGAACTGAAGCTAAGTCAGATTCTGCTGTTGTGGTAAGACACACACACACACACACAATCTAGGCAAATTTAACTCCAAAATTATTCATTTAGAACAGGATTTTCTAACTAAACACACCTTTGGTATGTGTTATTTTCCAAGGAATGTTCAACAATCTTCTAGTATTTTTTTAAACTATATAATAGAATGAAAGTTCTTGGGCATGTTGTTTGGAACACTATCACAATTTAAACTACAATAGAGTCCAATTTTAACTTTACTAATTAAAATTTTGTAATATTTCACTTGTCTAAAAAAAATCAAACTAGAAAAAATATTTAACCTGTTTTAAAGAAACTTAATAATTGTTTCAAATAACTTTTCTTGTTACAAGGTAAACATTATTATTGTAGAAGATATAGAAACCACCTAAATGTATAAAGAAGAAAATAAAAATCACCTGTAGTCATATCATTCAGATATAATACTGCTATTTACATTGTATAATATTTTCTTCCAGTTTCAATAGATACATTTACTGTATATATATATTTTTTTAGTATACTATGATATACTGATATTGGTTTGCATTTATTGACCATTTCTTATGAACTGGCACCGCACTAACTTATTTTACATATATTACCTTATTTAATCATCATGAGGACCTTATTTAAAACTCGGTACTATCATTCCCATTTTATAGACAAGAAAACTGAGGCTCTGACTAGTTGAATCACTTATTCAAGATCATACATTTAGAAAGTATCTTAGCAAACTCTAGAATTCAGGCCGATCTGACTACAAAGCCTAAATTAAAGCCTATATTCTCTACCATTATCTTGACCTGCTTTTGTCATTTGTCATTAGATTATGTGAATTTTGCCATGTCACTAAGTGTTCTTCATAACATGATCTTAAGGGCTGTAAAGTTTCCTGTTTTGTCAGGTGTACCATAATTACTTTGACCCTGTCTCTTTGGAGCTTTAAGTTGGTAACAGATTTGAAGGCAAGGACCATGTGTGAGTCATCACTGTAGCCCCCAGCATCTAGCAGCATGTTCAGGCTTGAGATGTCAGCTGAATGCCTAGGTGGAGAGGGGAAAAGGAACATTGTTTGAGATAAATGACATAAAAATGGAAGCAGGCAGAAACGACAGTGACATGTTTGTGGAGAAATGAAGAAAGAATCCTACTCAAAAGGAGTAGGAGGAATGCATATTAGAGGAATTGGTTTTCATTAGGCTAGTTGAGTTGTAAAGAACAGAAACTCGTCCAGCCCAACTTTCTTGAGATGGTAATTATCAATAAGGAACATGGTGATACCACAAGAATTCAAGTCTGTAACTATAACGACTCCCTCTTAATACGCCTCTACCACTTTCTTTGAATCTGTTCCAGGGTGTCTATTTGCTTCTCCTCCAATTACCAATTGGTTCACATACTCTTTATCTTTTTATGCCCATACATTTTCTTTACCCCATGGATTAAGTCAACATGTCAGCCCATTCATGGCTCATTAATACTCATCTGTCCTCCTACTTTGTGATCCTTCTGATTTTGCTTCCAGAGCAAACTGTCCAATGCAGGCTTGAAAGGAATAAACATAACATACTCAGCATTGTGGTTCTGGGAATGACGCTGGAAGGAGATGGTAGGTGTAAAGAGCATTCATTCTTTACTCCAGCCACAAAAGACAATGTACAACTCTCTGTCCCTTTGAATATGCTGTTTCCTCTGCTTGAAATACATAGATTAAAAAAAGTCACTCTTCCTCCCTAATACCCTCTATACACCTCTAGCATAATATCTATAATTCCTTATTGTAATTATCTATTTACCTTGTCATGACTATGTAACGAGCTTTTCAACAGCAAGGAGAATAAATGAATGAATACATTAGTTAAAACTTATTTCCATTTTTTAAATTTTTAAATTTTTTAAAAATATTTTATTTATTTATTTGACAGACAGAGATCACAAGTAGGCAGAGAGACAGGCAGAGAGAGAAGGGGAGGCAGGCACTGAGCGGAGAGCCCGATGCGGGGCTCCATCCCAGTACCCCTGGACCATGACCTGAGCCAAAGGCAGAGGCTTTAACCCACTGACCCCCCACAGGTGCCCATATTTCCATTTATTTTACACTCGTATCCATTTAGTCACTCATACCATAATTTATTGAGTGTCTATGCCAATGTACAAGGGAAACACAATATAGAATGTAAAAATGGAAGAGTCCTTTTACTTTACCCATAGGTAGATCCCAAACTATTACAACTATGACACATGCTCTCACAGTGTCTCATATTAATATACTTTTAGACAGAAGAATGCTTTCAGCCTCCAAGAGAAGGAGTAAAGGCGGGGAAAGCAAAAATAATATGACGAGAGGTGGTAGAGGTAGATATGACCAGCCTGACCACCCGACTTGATCATAATGGTACCACTGGTGTAACACACAGGCAGACCCACAGGGGAGATTCCAAGTCATGATTAACATTTCTGCGACCTCCTCCCATGGGACACACTCCTTTAAGGACAAGGGAATGGTTTTTCAGCATTCTACACAACTGGCACAATAATGAACACCTGGCATCTTACCTCATTCCTTGCTGCTCTTCCCACAGCAATGAAGCAGTCAGCCTAAAAAAACTTTAAAAGTGTTGTAGAATAGTCTTGAGATAGGACTATTTCCTAAATAACTTTACAGGGCAAAAACAAAGAAAAGCGTCTAGGGTTCTCTCAATCATTTTATTACCTTCTTAATTTTGATTTTATTTTCCAAACGTTTTCACCTGTAGGAAAGAAGGCATATAAAAATATTACGGGACGTTCAGCACATTATGTGGTATACAGGAGATCAAAACAAAGCAAAACACCAACTGCATGACCCAGGCTGTACCTCCTAGGAATGTAAGATGTATTAATTTTGATGATATCATTAAAGGCTCAGGATTTTTCCATTTTTCACACATCAGTGACATGTTGGTTCTTGCTCTGAGGTTTGTCTACTTATGACCACAAGATGATATGTTAGGGTGAATAGCAGAAGTCATTTTCTTCCATGGGTCTATTATTATCAGCTAGAAGAAACTTCTTTTTTCTTATCCTTTTTTAAAATTTTATTTATTTGTTCATTAGAGGCAGAGAGAGGGGGGCAGAGGCACAGAGAGAAGCAGGATCCCCGCGGGGCAGGGAGCCCAATGCAGAAAGTGATCCCAGGACCCCAGGATCATGACTTGAGCAGAAGGTAGACGTTTAACTGACTGGGCCATCCAGGCACCATAGGTGAAACTTCTGCTGGACACCCCCTAGTAGACTTCCCGTCATGTCTCCTTGGCCAGAATTGTTTCCTATGCCTGTGCCTAAGCCAGTCATTGGCAAGGGGGATAGGATGACAATAGTTGGCACTAATTAAGATCACTGGGTTTGGGATGGGGTCTAGCCTCCATTAAATTGGAAAACTACCCTAGATCTGAGTAAGCAGGGATTTTCCTGGCAAGGAACAAAACTAAAGTATGGTCTGTGGAGAAGCATGGCCTAGGGAATCAATAGAGTAGCCACATACATGTCTTCCACAGAGCAAAATCAGACAAACTCAGAAGCACAGTGGTCTGAGCCATCTGATGTAAGGGCAGATAGCCCCACATGTATTATTTCTTCTGAAGGATTTATTATGTGGCTCCCTAGGGTGACAAATAAGACATGGGCTTTAGAATCAGACAGAACTGGTCACTTAGCAGTGCCTTAACATTAGAGAGATTACCTTCTCTGCAATTCAACTTCCTCCTTTATAAGAAGTAAGATCCTTTGTAAAGGGTAACAGTGCCTGCTTCTAAGGACTCCTGGGGGCTAAACCCTATGACGGACATAAATTACCCAGAATATTACAGACATTCAGAGTGTAAAATTTGTTCTCTCTTTACTGAAATTAAAATAATTCATAATGATGGCTCCAAGAATTTTGTTTGGACCCAGATATTTATATATATTGGACATAGTGTTGTCTAACCTGATAGAAATAAGAGATTCTAGGTTCATAAAATATAAAAATTCAGTTATCCAGAATTCCAGAATGGCTCATTATTATTAATAACTGAAAACTTACTGGTTATATATGTATATTGTATATTTTTTCTCATTTTTTTCTTTAAACCAGGGAATGGGAGCATGCTGGAGGTGTCAGTGGGTAAAGATGGACTGCCACTAAACAGCTTACAATGTGCAGGACAGCTCAGCACAAAATATATCTGAAATTTTACAGTAATGCTGTGGGTTAGGTATTATTGCCCTTATTTCATGAGTTGACCTTCCATGAGGTTGAAAAGCCCAAGAAGTAGGTAAAGTACCTGATTTTATGTGGCTTTAGAGATCATGCTCTTTTGACTATAATGCATTGCCTGAATAGGATGAGAGAACGTCAGTAAATGTGTCACTAAAGATTTAGAAGATACATTTACAGCGTCTACAAAAGATAAAAGGTACCTGGAATCAGGGAAATACAGATAAAAACCACAATGAGATACTACCTCACACCAGTCAGAATGGCTAAAATTAACAAGTCAGGTAATAACAGATGCTGGCGAGGATGCGGAGAAAGGGGAACCCTCCTACACTGTAGAGGGGAATGCAAGCTGGCGCAACCACTCTGGAAAACAGCATGGAGGTTCCTCAAGAAGTTAAAAATAGAGCTACCCTATGCCCCAGCAATCGCACGACTGGGTATTTACCCTAAAGATACGAATGTAGTGATCCGAAGGGGCACGTGCACCTGAATGTTTATAGCAGCAATGTCCACAATAGCCAAACTATGGAAAGAACCTAGATGTCCATCAACAGACGAATGGATAAAGAAGAGGTGGTATATATATTCAATGGAATACTATGCAGCCATCAAAAGAAATGAAATCTTGCCATTTGCGACGACATGGATGGAACTAGAGGGTATCATGCTTAGCGAAATAAGTCAATCGGAGAAAGACAACTATCATATGATCTCCCTGATATGAGGGATAGGAGATGCAACATGGGGGGTTAAGGGGGTAGGAGAAGAGTAAATGAAACAAGATGGAATTGGGAGGGAGACAAACCATAAGTGACTCTTAATCTCACAAAACAAACTGAGGGTTGATGGGGGGAGGGGGGGTTGGGAGGGGGGTGGGATTGTGGACACTGGGGAGGGTGTGTGCTATGGTGAGTGCTGTGAAGTGTGTAAACCTGGTGATTCACAGACCTGTACCCCTGGGGATAAAAATATATTATATGTTTATAAAAAATAAAATTAATAAAAAAAAAGAAAAAAAGAAAAAAAAAAGAAATGAAATCTTGTCATTTGGGACGACATGGATGGAACTAGAGGGTATTATGCTGAGCGAAATAAGTCAATCAGAGAAAGACAACTATCATATGATCTCCCTGATATGAGGAAGTGGAGAAGCAACATGTGGGGCTTGGGGGGCAGGAAAAGAATAAATGTAACAAGATGGGATTGGGAGGGAAACAAACCATAAGAGATCTTAATCTCACAAAACAAACTGAGGGTTGCGGGGGGAGGGGGTAGGAAGAGGGAGGGGGGGTTATGGACATTGGGGAGGGTATGTGCTATGGTGAGTGCTGTGAAGTGTGTAAACCTGGCGATTCACAGACCTGTGCCCCTGGGGCTAATAATATATGTTAATTAAAAAATTAAATTAAAAAAAATAAGGTACCTGGGAATGAATCATTTAAAAATGTCGCATGATATGGAGCACTTTTTCATGTGTCTGTTGGCCAACTATGGAAAGAACCTAGATGTCCATCTACAGATGAATGGATAAAGAAGATGTGGTATATATACACAATGGAATACTATGCAGCCATCAAAAGAAATGAAATCTTGCCATTTGCGACGACGTGGATGGAACTAGAGGGTATCATGCTTAGCGAAATAAGTCAATCGGAGAAAGACAACTATCATATGATCTCCCTGATATGAGGGAGAGGAGATGCAACATGGGGGGTCGAGGGGGTAGGAGAAGAGTAAATGAAACAAGATGGGATTGGGAGGGAGACAAACCATAAGTGATTCTTAATCTCACAAAACAAACTGAGGGTTGATGGGGGGAAGGGGTTGGGAGAGGGGGTGGGGTTATGGATATTGGGGAGGGTATGTGCTATGGTGAGTGTTGTGAAGTGTGTAAACCTGGCGATTCGCAGACCTGTACCCCTGGGGATAAAAATATATGTTTATAAAGCTGTAAAAAAAAAAAAAAAAAAAAAGAAAGGATGAATACCCAAGTTTTGTAGCAACATGGACGGGACTGGAAGAGATTATGCTGAGTGAAATAAGTCAAGCAGAGAGAGTCAATTATCATATGGTTTCACTTATTTGTGTTGCATAACAAATAGCATGGAGGACAAGGGGAGATGGAGAGGAGAAGGGAGTTGAGGGAAATTGGAAGGGGAGGTGAACCATGAGAGACTATGGACTCTGAAAAACGATCTGAGAATTTTGAAGGGGTGGGGGGTGGGAGGTTGGGGGCGCCAGGTGGTGGATATTGTAGAGGGCACGGATTGCATGGAGCACTGGGTGTGGTGCAAAAATAATGAATATTGTTATGCTGAAAAAATAAAAAAATTAAAAAAAAATAAAAAAATAAAAATGTCGCATGAGTGCTTTTTTTTTTTTTAAGATTTTATTTATTTATTTGACAGAGATCACAAGCAGCCAGAGAGGCAGGCAGGCAGAGAGAGAGGAGGAAGCAGGCTCCCTGCCCAGCAGAGAGCCCGATGCGGGCCTCGATCCCAGGACCCTGAGATCATGACCTGAGCCGAAGGCTTTTACCTGCTGAGCCACCCAGGCGCCCCACATGAGTCCTTTAAGGAGGGGAAAAAAATGGAAGGAAAGATAATAAAGGTGATTTAAATAAATTAAGCCAAACGAAATGTACAACTTCTTAGTGCAATATTGTCTTGTTTGAGAATATTCAGTTCTGCTCTAAAAGAAAACAAATGACCTCGGTGAAAGCCTTTAGATGTATTAAGTATGGGTGACAAGTTACTATGGAGCACACATGTGTGTTAAGTAGCAAGGAATGAAAGAACCAAGATGTACTTAATATTCATGAGGAACTAAAGACCTAATGTTCATGATAGATTAAATACACAAAAGACACTTGATATTCATGGCATACTGAGTATACATGATATAGGAAAGCACTCAGTATTTGTGAGGACTTTATTCAACCACCCCTTTTGGACACTCATTCTGGCCCTGTGTATCCTATACCCAATAACGCAAATAAAACTCAAGATTGTTCAACAGGTTGAACTGAAATGCCAAAGCTGTGACAGAGCGTACTGACCCCTGAATCTCTCCAGTAGGGCAATTATGTATCATTGGTGTCGGGCACCTTCTGTCTGGGCTCTTGGCTCAAACCTCAACTCTAGTCCTCAAAACCACACCATCCACCCACATGGGGAGGGCTGCCCCTGCTATGTAGTTTGCACCCTATCCTGAGTGTGTAAACCTATCCCTCTCTTTCCCCTATTTCTCACTGTGTATTTTAAAGTTGTTTAATAAACCACATGATATGGGGCGCCTGGGTGGCTCAGCGGGTTAAAGCCTCTGCCTTCAGCTCGGGTCATGATCTCAGGGTCCTGGGATCAAGCCCTGCATCGGGCTCTCTGCTCAGCAGGGAGCCTGCTTCCTCCTCTCTCTGCCTCTCTGCCTACCTGTGATCTCTCTCTGTCAAGGAAATTTTTAAAAATAAATAAATAAATAAATAAATAAACCACGTGATGTGAACTTTTTTCTGTAAGCTTTGAGCCTTTCTGTTCCGTGGTATCCTTCAGTAAGTCACTCATTCCCTCAAGTCTCAAGTCTCAAGTATTTGGAGTATTTGGAGTCAGTGACCTTGGACAAGGTTTATAATGACCCTACTTGCTCATCCTTACATCCATACATCAATTGTGCTGGAAGATTCCAAACACATCATTATATCTTTGCCCTTTACCAGGAGGACACATGCCATTCACATCACAAGGCATGTGTAGAGTGGGGTGAGCATGCGTGTAGGTCCTAGCAAGATTAGAAGCTGGAAAAGCAGTGAAGGAAAAAAATATGGTTTTGTTTTTTTGTTTTTTTTTTCTCATGGAGGTCCCTTCAGTTTCCCTGTCTCAGGATGACCTCTATTTTTTAAACAAAGAATCAAATCTTTTACCTGATGCTACCCCTCCTCCTATTATAACCCTTTTGCTAATCACATATTGAATTTGTGTGATTAGTCCCTCATGTTTATTCTATAAAAATGACGAAATGCTTATGTTATGGCAGATGTTACCCTGATTTCTTGAAATGGTTAATAGAAAAGTGACTTCTCAGGCGACCTCCTCATTAAATAAAAATGTAAAATATATCCTGCTTAGAGCAGAGAAGAGCTCTAGAAGGAAACTGTCCAAAAAAGAAGAAAAAACTCTTTTCCTCTGGGTTTCCCCTTTGGGGATTTCTCATATTGCTTCTTCATGCAACTACCTATCTTAGCTCCCTCAGATATAGGTTCTTTCCTTTCTTCTTCTTCTTCTTCTTTTTTTAAGATTTTATTTATTTACTTGACAGAGAGAGCCAGAGAGCACTAGTCGGGGGAGAGGCAGAGGGAGAGGGAGAAGCAGACTTCCCGTTGAGCACAGAGCCTGATATGGGGCTCACTCCCCGGACCCTGAGATCATGACCTGAGTCAAAGGCAGATGCTTAAATGACTGAGCCCCCGAGGTGCCCAGGTTCTTTCCTTTAAAATGTCCAGTCAACCCAGATGTAGATAAAACCTCTATCTCCCACTAGATATGCTACCACTCTGTTTGTGTGTACACACACACACACACAACACACACACACGCGCTTTATAAAAATTATGAGTTCGTATTAATACTGACAGTTCCAGTTAGATACCAGAGTCTTTCTTATCTTCCCTCTTTCCATATTTATGTCTATCTCCCTTCTCCCTCAGGAGAGCCTTGGTTCTCAGTGGGACAACGCAAAACCAAATTCTACCTGTCTGCGTGTTACCTGGCAGAACCTAGCCTCAGATGCTCACAGCTATAACCTGCTTAATCAAAACTAATTTTATTGCCTTCCGTTTTTCCTTTCCCTGTCTCATCTACCCGTACGTCTATAGGCACTTCTGAAATTCACTTCCCAAGTTAACTAACTACCTGCTCTCAAATTCCTCATCTCAGGATATGCTTCTAGGGAAACTCAAGCTCACACCCCACCCCCCGACTTCCCTACCCTCCCCACCAATCCCAAGTACCAAGAATGGTCTTGTAAAACTACCAAGATACATGTTCAAAGTACAACATTAAATTAACAGTATCGTAAGCTGTATTTATTTTTTTTTAAGATTTTATTTATTTATTTGAGAGAGAGAGATCACAAGTAGACAGAGAGGCAGGCAGAGAGAGAGAGAGATAGAGAGAGAGAGGGAAGCAGGCTCCCTGCTGAGCAGAGAGCCCGATGCGGGACTCGATCCCAGGACCCTGAGATCATGACCTGAGCCGAAGGCAGCGGCTTAATCCACTGAGCCACCCAGGCGCCCGTAAGCTGTATTTAGAAACTAAAATGCAGTAAAGATTCAGTAAGAAAAAAAATAATTTCTCATATTTATCTTTTAACACTCGGGCCTTTCATTTTTTTTTTCTTTTCACAAAATAGAATATAGAACTTTACTATTAATATGAAGTATATCAGTGAATTAAATTATAGGTTGTTTATAGCCAAAGGGAAAAAGGGAAGGAAGCAAGAAGGAAGAAGGAAGGAAATAAAAGATATTAAAACCCAATCTATCTCCTGCACGAACATTCCACTTTTAAATGACCTTTGTGAATCATGTACATAAGCAATGTGTCATTTGACTCACAATCCGTGCCTTCAAGGATCAAACATAGGAACAAATGAACACTAAAGCCAATTTTTATCTCAGGCAAAGAGGGGGGTAGTATCACTTCATCGAATGAGCTATATTTGTGGAATAAAATTTATTATAGAAGAAAACTATTTTTTGCCTGTCGTTTCTGGTTCAGTTTTAGGATAGAGAGAAATAAAAATAGCATTTCCACATCAGTACTAGTTTCATAAGAATGGTTCTTCACATGATACAACAAAACATCCCTCAACCTTTCAGAGAATACCCCAAAATGCTGGTCTTTGCTCTAAATCCACTATAGAGATAAAAGGAAAGCAGAACAGTCAGAGAAAACTATAAATGTAGTATAAGGAAACCTGTATTTAAAAATGCATTATAGGGGCGCCTGGGTGGCTCAGTGGGTTGAAGCCTCTGCTTTCGGCTCAGGTCGTGATCCCAGGGTCCTGGGATCGAGCCCCGCATCGGGCTCTCTGCTCAGCGGGGAGCCTGCTTCCTCCTCTCTCTCTGCCTGCTTCTCTGCCTGCTTGTGATCTCTGTCAAATAAATAAATAAAATCTTTAAAAAAATGCATTATAGTTAAAAATTAACTGGAAATTTTAAAAAAATCATGGGGAGAGTTATTTCATGAAAGCATTCCTCACAGGACTCTACTTGTAGCCTATTTTATTTTACAAACAAAAATGATATTATAAATTAGTAAGAAAGAGCCAAACCTCTTAAAGTAGAAATGCCTTTTGAGCTTAACAGAAAAGGTTTCCAATGATTTCCTTTGTCAGTCTCTGAGGCCTTTTTCTCCTGGTGGGAGATATCTTCCACCTCAAGTCCTTAGCTGTGTCTAGGAGGTTGTGAGGGGATCTGTCACTCGGAACCAGGATCCTGGCATTTGCCCCCTTGACAATCACCTGCCATTTGAACCCCCTGACAACACAAATAAGTCCTATAACACAGCCTTGAGTTTGCCATAGTGTCTGGATTCAGCTGTTGTCTTCATGCAACCAGGGCTAGCTTTCTTACTACTTCCTGGGTTCTGAAGTCAAAAGACCTGGATTCAAGTTCTGCCTCTGCCACTATTTTTGGCAAATGAGTAAAGAGAAGTTGGATTGTCCAAACAAGGATTCTAGAAATTCTTTCTGGGTCATTTGGATGAACTAGCTGGAGCAGGCAATGCTCTCCACCCACCGGTAGAAGGGGCTACATCTGAAACATCTCCTTGTGGTACTGGTGGCTTCCTTTCTTCCCAGTGGGAAGAACTGTGCCCCAAAGCAACTCGTGTTCACAGACAAGAGACACCTAAGCTTGACCATTTAGTGCTCAAGCCCAGACTTTCTGTCCCTTGCTTGTAAGTCCAATCTCAGACTCCCTGTGAAAAGGAGAGCCACTGGGGAGTGGGATCCCTCTCTTTTTTTTTTTTTCTTTTAAATATTTTATTTATTTTTTTGACAGAGAGATCACAAGTAAATAGAGAGGCAGGCAGAGAGAGAGGGGAAAGCAGGCTCTCCGCTGAGCAGAGAGCCCGATGTGGGGCTCGATCCCAGGATGCTGGGACCATGACCTGAGCCGAATGCAGAGGCTTTAACCCACTGAGCCACCCAGGCGCCCCGGGATCCCTCTCTTGAAAGCACAGACCTGTTATGCCTCCAGCTGCACCCTGGCCCTACCTCGCTCCCCTCTCTGCAAGATGCCCAGAGGATGGGTGACTCTGTTGCTCATGGCATGCACCAAGTGACAGTGCTGATGTCTGCAAAAGCCCTTGACTTTTGGTATGGTATTTGACTTCTTTGCCCTTTGGTTTCCTTTTCGGTGAAAAAAGGAAAAAACAACCCATACCTCCCAGGACTGTTTTAAAAGTTATTTTAAACACTTATTTGTTCAAGCCACAAGGGAGGCACTATTGAGTTAACTCTCATGGATGCATTTGCTGCACAGGTTAAAATCAATAACCTTGGAGAGACTTTGGTATCAATGAAAAGGATAAGGACTTTTGTGTCACACATTTGGCTCTACATTCTGACTTTGTTGCTTTATGCCCCTGTGACCTTGAGTAAATCCTCAAGTCTCTGAACTTAAGAGACAGTGTGAGTATTAAAGGAGATGATGTCTGTAAAAGGATTGAGTCCATACCTGGTACATAGTACATGCTCAATAAATTGTTAATTTGTCTTCCTGCTTCCCTGCCTCCCCTCCTCCTTATTTCCACTCATGCTTGCATGCTAGCCTCTTCTGTTATCTGACTTTATGTGTCCCACTTATCCTGAATCCTTCTCCCTCCAAATCTCCCCCAAACTCATATGAAATGCTTCCTCAAATCCCACAAATTCCTTCTATGTTGTACGGAATGTGAATCCTTGGTTATTGTGAGTGTAGGACTGCATGTACTTTCTGGAGATAACTACTCCATGTGGAAAGGTCGGGTGCTGAAAATCCATCCGTCTTTGCGGTGGTTGCTTTTAACTCCTAAATTAACAGTTGTCATTCATCTTTGTGCACATCTGGACTGTTCTTTGCTTCCCTCTTCTGGTGAGATTCTTTTCAAATTTCTTCAGGATGCAGCTGGAATTTGGAGGGATGTAGGAAACAAGTCAGAAATTCTGGAGTGCTTCCAAGGATTGACCCTTGATGCCCCTCCTTCTTTGGCCCTGCAATGGTGTTGTCCTTTCACACAGTTGGCTTGCTGACATCAATGGAGCCAGAAAGACAGGAGAAACTGAGAATTGAAATTAGATATTGTGCTGAGTCATGGGGTAAACAGAACCAGCTGAGATATTGATGAGAGCTCTGTTGGAACAGTGGAGGGACCCTCTCTCTGGGCTCTAACTCAAATGTCTCCAAGTCCTAGGCAGGTGAGCAAATTAAAAAAGGGTAGGTATAATACAATAGGGAGTGCTGGAGACTATGGCAAACTGGAGAACATCTTTTTGGGCTAAAGATGTTCAAAAATTGCAAATATCTAGTAGGCCGTACCAATTATGTTAGAGGGCCAAATTTGGGTCATCAGCTGGCAACCTCCCCAAGACTTACAGAACTTGGTCTCTAGGGAACAAGGCAACAGGTCATAGTGGGGAGCCAAGAAAGTGGTCACCATCAGGAAGGTTCAACCAGATGCGAAAGGGGTGGCCTGAGAGTGAGTGTTGTGATGAAAGAAGGAAGTCAGCCGTTAATGGAGGCCCAGTTCCAGGGGTGAGAGTGGCAAGACTCAGGCTCAGTGAAGGGCTTAGGCCTTCCAGGCCTACCACTCTGTGGTAGCAGAGGGAATAGGACCAGGGTCTGAGGGTGGTGATCATTCCTGGAAGTTGGAGCTAGGAGGCAACAGTAGAAGTCATTTCTTATTACTAAATCCTTGGCATACTGAACCTGTGATCCTTAAATCCCTTAATTTTTTTTTTTTTGCTTTGCTTTTTTTGCTTCTTAAAAACTGATTTTTAATTGCTTCTTGTAGACAATTTAGAAAAAACCCAAAAGCAGAATGAAAAGGAATTCTGAACTGTCCTACCAAAGGGAAGATAGCACTGTTTCCAAAGCTTGGGGTCAGACAGGGAATCAGAGCTTCTGTCTGAGTGAAGAGGACTTGGGGAGATAGGGGCAGAGAACCAGCCTAAGACCTGTAATTGGGCTGGTTAGGCTTCGTGAATTATCTAGAGCAGGATGAATTTCAGGCTATTTACAAAGAGTTTTGGAACTATTGTGGTTTAGAACCAAACTATCAAACCTACCTCTTATCTAGTTACACCTTCTGTATTCATAATATAACTTCATCTTTTTTAGGAGTTGTGAACTCTCAGCATGTTAAGTATTTGTATCCTACTAAAATGTATGTCCTAAGTTCCTTCTTGGAGATATGGACTGTTGTGAATTACATATACCACTCTTCTTTCACATCATGGATTATATTGTCTTAGAATAATTCTGGTTTGACTAAACATATGTACGGAAGAGTATAAATCTTCTTGGTATTCACCTTCTGGCCTGTTTTATGTAAGAGTTGTGTTTTTAGGATATGAGTGCACCAGGATAAGTAACAAGCTAACTGAGACTCTGTCTATATGCCTCAGGCCAAAATTAATTGTTGTCAGCTGATATGGTACCATATTGAATTCTAATTCTGGAGCTTGTATTCAGAAGCTATAGTTTGAATGCAAGAATGAACACTTTTTTTTTTTTTTAACCGAAAGAGAGAAAGAGAGATTTTAGAAGAGAAACATGATACTTAGAGGAGAAAATTTTAACTTGAGATTCTCTGGGCTAGTCTGAAACTGCACTCACACCTCTTTTAAAATAAACAAAATAAATCATTCATCATATGCTCTTATAACAGCATTTTCACTGAATAGGGGCTTTGTGTGTAACTTGTCTCCAAAATGTAAAATGTGAGATTTCCCATGTGTGACTGCCGGAGTGAGTCCACTCAAGCATGCTAACATCTGATATTCTAACATTATTTGTATGTTTAGCTTTTCTTGAAACTTCCTTTTTTTTTCTTTTTCTTTCTTTTTTTTTTTTTTTGTGGCCATAGCCACATCTGCTTCAGCAATTTTGTGATTTTTAAACTTCCTTCTGCAAAAGGGTTTTAAAAACATGCATGCCGCTTATAAAATGTAAACATTATCTCTTTGGACACTTGAGAAAAAAAAAAAACATAGCTAAAATTGCTAAGACACTGAATTAGAGGCCTTCTCAGGAGAATTTATGCCAGGCATATTTTGGTGATAGGTTTTAGCTCAAGGTATTTTGGTTGGAGAGACGTTGGTTTACAATGGTGAACATCTCTCCCCGACTGATTGGGTGAATGAACATTCAGTGGATTAGTTAAGAAACAGCAACTCAGGAGCTAGAAATGCTAGTTTTAGCTCTTTGTGATCTAATTTCATGATGTCAAAGCACTCATTTCACTCTATTGATCAGAGTTTGGTGTATTATGAAATTGGTAACATTATTAATAAATATCCACTCAGCAGTTTGGAAAAAATGAGAGTCTTCATAGTACTACGGATAGAGAATCAGCCCCAGAGTGAGAAGATCTGCTTTCACTGCCTTGTCTTGTCCCTTAAAACAGCTATGTTAATGTAGACAAGTCACTACATTTTCCAAGGCTGTCATT